>NW_027518245.1:410738-700654 GCF_023851605.1 Tamandua tetradactyla | reverse complement strand
TGCTTCCTAATATGGAGTTTACTTGACATTTTCTTAAGCAAAAGGGGATCCCAATTTAATAAGTCAACACCTCAATTTTGAGGCTTACCTTTATGAAATTTATTTCTGTAATAACAAATTTATAATTAGTGCCTAAATGTTATCTCAAGAAAATTTCTGCTGTTGCTCAAATGTGGTCTCTCTAAGCCAAATTCTGAACTTCCTGTCAATGTGGAACATTATCTCCAGAGATATAAGCCTAGCCCTGGCATCATGGGACATAACTGACCTTGGCATGATGGATTAACTGACAAAAAGGCCGAAATACAGAGATTCAATGAGTTGAGAGGTCATTCCAGAAATTGTTCTCCTGCAAGTTTCAGCCAGATATTGCAAACTTCCATAATATAACAAATTCCAACCAACAGTGTTCCTGGAAACCCTGAAAAATATCCTATGCTCCCTAAGGCTTTACTTATTAAGTTTGTTTTTCAGAGACTTAAAACCTCCATACTGTCCCAATGCCAGAGCAGCCCTGAAACCCAGAAAAGCTGGACTCTCCAAAAGTAACAACCAGTTTCATCATATCATCCCTTTGTCCCTTAATGACAATGCCCCTTTTCAGCTTAGATGCAGTTAAAAAAAATCATCAACCAGATATCCTGCCTTGTTTTGGGTCTTAGCTCTTAAAACTCAACCACCTTTATTCACTGTACCATAAAGATCTTAAACTAGGACCATGTCAATAACATAATGTTACTGCAAGAATACTAATACCAGCCTTTGCAGAGCAAAGCATAAGCTCTGGACACAAAGATGGACCAGAACAATTTCAACACCTCACTCTAAAAGCAGGAAGTAATTAGAGCAGGCCAATGTCCTGATACCCTTCCCATCCACCTGATCCCTACATTTCCATTCTAATGTTTTATTTTAAAAAAAAAGGCTGGAATGTGAAAATTCTTGGGATATTCAACTCCCCCCAATGATGTGGTTAGCTCATTTAACATAATGTCTCCACAAAGCAGTTGCAGACAGCTTTCCTGTGATAACCCTTTAACCCTGCATCCACCCTCTGGCAACTGCATTCCCATGATAATTTCCTTGCTTGGTGTCCATCAAAACTACAGCAGTGTTTAAATTTTAAATCCCACCAATGAAGAGTTGTTAACTCCCCACCTTCATGCACCCATCAAAATCACATGCCACATCCAAATCCTTTTACTCTCCAATCCAGACCAACACCTTTTACTTCCAATATTCAGGTCCCTCATCATATATACATATATATATATATATATTGAAGACTTAGGAATATTAGAGATTCCCTCTCACAAAGCTGGCAATGACTAACTTGCTGTGACTTATCTCTCCATAACAACAACCCCCACCCATGGTCTATGTGACTGGTAGAGAAACCATAGCCTACATACTGGAATGCAACCCATCAATTCCTCTGGAGGACAGCAAAGAAACCTAGTGGTTTCTTATTGGTCTGTAAACATCTCACCCATAATCAAGCACCATTACTTATACAAAGATGCCATTTCTTCTTTCCATAATTCCACACCAATCATAAAATAATCCATAAATTACACTAAACTTCCTCACCCCATGTAACACAGTGTATATAATGCTGTATGATCCTCACAGAAGTGGGCTAAAGTCTATTCTTCAGACACTCTCCAAGGGGAGAGTTTCTCAATAAGCTTTCTGCTAGAAATCATCAGTCTCTGTGTCCTGCTATGCACAACCTATTGGGAAACATGGGGCTGTTGGTCCTTGAAGCCTGAAGGTAAACAGATTCATTCATAGATGACTTTCAGAGCCTGCAATCTAATGAAGTTTGCCCTGTTGTGTTTCAGACTTGCTTTGGACTTCTGACCCCAGTTTTCCTTCAATTTCTCCTTTTTTAAACGGGAATATTTACCCAATGGCCATCCAACTAATGTATTTTGGAGGCAAATAAATTATATTCTAAGTTTCACAGATCTACCAGATGCTGAAATTTTGGCCCAGGACAGAAATATTCCTAACTGATTTGATGAGATTTTGAATTCAAAGTTGTTAATTAAATGACTTAAGGCCTTTGAGGTGAGATGAAATTGGATATTTTGCCTAAGGGGAAACTATTTCTTCTGTGGATTCAGAAAGCATATCATAGTAGTATAAATTATGAACCCCAGAAAGCAAAAAAAACAAAACAAAACAAAAATCCTAATTTTTGCCTATTTCTATGGGTGTGTAGGTAGAACCATATGAAGTCTGTCTTTTTAGCAATGGTATGGTAAAATAGGAAAAGAAGCATAAAGTAAGCCCAAACTCAACAGAAAGAAGCAAATAAAATTAAAATGGGGATACAATTAGAATGGAGATACATGAAATAGAGTAGAGAAAACAATTCAGAGAATCTTTTCCAAATTTTATTCTTTGAAAAGTCAATATAATTCATACAGCTAGACTGACAAAGAAAATAAAAGAAAAGACATGAATAGGTAAACTCAGAAACAAATATGTTTATATTGCTACTTACCTAAAAGAAATAGAAAAAAAAAGATCATGAGAGTTCTAAGAATGATTATATACAAACAAGTTAAGTAATCTGGATGAAATGAGGCACTTCATACAAATACAAAACATCACCTAACTGATTCAAGTAGAAATAGAAAACCTCAAACCCTTATAACATGTACATAGATTGAAAAATAGTCAACAACCTTCCACCAAGCAAAACATTAGGACAAGATAGCTACACTGGTGAATTAACACAAATGCTTTTAAAACTCCTCCCCAAAGTTCATGGAGCAAGAACACTTACTAATTCATTACATGAGGTCTGCTTTGCCCTGATTCTAAAGACTAGAACATCTCAAGAAAAAGAAACTAAAAACCAACTTCCTTTATGCATGAAGGTGCATAACTCATGATGAAATCATTAGTAAAGAGAATCAAGCAATATATTAAAAAGATATTTTGCTATGATACTTTAAGATTTATTCCAGGAATGCAGGGGCAATTCAACACATGAAAATTGTTAGAGTGATCCTTCTTGAAGTCACTAACTTTTAGCAAGCATTCCAAGAAACTCCCCCCAGCCACAACTTTCAGGAGACCCCTTGCAAAATAAAACCTATCCAAGCTTATGTGACAGTCTCATGATTTTCCTTGCATCCAAGCTCTGGTAGTTGCATTCCTGTAACAACTCCCCTTATCCAACTACTGTCTCCAGCAGTTACAGCCCCAGGAACTACAAGCTTGCAATATCTCCCCACTTAGCCTGCCAATGTCTCGCTCTCAAGCTAGGCAATGAAGATCCACCACCTTCCTTTCCCTACCCTCACCAACCACCCTATATAAGCTGTGCCCCTTCTCCTGCTCAGGGCTGTCACCACATTAGCCTTCAGCCCACCTACGTATAGCCTCACAAAAAGTGCCTTTGATTGATTTTTTTTTTGCATGGGCAGGCACCGGGAATTGAACCCAGGTCTCCAGCATGGTAGGTGAGACCTCTGCCTGCTGAGCCACCATGGCCCACCATGATTGAATTTTTATCTCTTTTCCTACTTTCTGATGAAGAAACCTATTGTTTTGGTGTAAAAACTCAGGATCAGGAATGGAGACAAAGATTCTATTGTAGGGGATGGAAACCACTTGCTTGACTTCAGCAAAAACACCAGCAAATCATCACAAGGTTAAGAAAAACATTGTCCTAATTTTTGACACTCTCTAGGGGAGAGCTGTTTCTGCTGTGTCCAGGATGCTAAGACTCACTGGAGATAAAACTCCCAAGGGGGTTCCCTCTTGATTGTTTCTAAGTTCTTTCACTGAGGCTTAAATCTCTCAAAGGGGAACACACACTTGATTGTTCCTAAGTCATCTAAGGGTTTGAGTTTCTTCTTACCCTATTCACTCTCATGAGAAATGGGCATTCCTTAGTCTTGTTGCTAAGAGATTAATTTTTTGTTGCAATACCAATTAGCCCCAGGATAAATTAGATAACAGGTCAGTTTGGCCAGAAAATGGAACCCTTGACCCCCAAATTCTTCTAAACCTTGATAATTATTGTCAGCATCTGGGACAAGTGGAGGGAAGTCCCATATATCCCTGCTTTTTTTGGCTTGCACAGGCACCCCTTTCTCCCTCTCTGCCAAACATGTTCCACATATCAAATCTTTCTTCTCCATTCCCCTCACCCAAAACAACCTGTCTGGACTCAGCATTCTACCTCCCCCTCCTGACTGTTCTTTAATCCCACCCAAGACCTCCTCCTTAATTCACCCCTCACTCCTCCCTGTTCAATCCCTCCTGGCTGAGCTGCAGTTGCTACTGAAGCACAGCCAGAAAACAAGACTCCCCCATTTCCTTCAGACTAATTCAAATCTCAACAAGCCTAATTTCTTTCTTTCTAACCTATCCCTGCCCCAAGACCAAACTACCTAAAGCAGTCATGGTGGAAGGGCTGAGCACAGAAAATATGGTTAGGTTTGGGTTAAAATTCTTTTTTTTTTACTGAGCCTGAAAATTAGAAATAGTAACCATAAAAATGCTACAGAATAAGCTATGTTTGTTAACATTTTTTTCTAATAAAACCTTTGCAATATCAACTGTCATAATCAGATTATTATTAAAATATAAATAGCTTTGGAATAAGAGTAGCTGAATAAAATATAATTAGATTTCAGTTAGTGAAATGAAAGATCTTTGAAAAATATGGAAAGGTTTTCTTGGATTTCAGCTTTGGATAAAGCAAACAATTAAAATATATTTTCCAGAACTTAATAATCACTATATAATAATCAATGTACTTCAAAAAAATTGTTGTAATTTTAAGATATTATGAAACCAAATATTCTTTCAACCCCTAAGAGAAACTGTGTAATAGATTTTGAATTAAACAAAAGTAGTTTTATTTTGCTTGGGTGTGCTCACCTTAAATTTATACCAGCTTACTGATAAAATAAGCTAGGGCCTAAAGTAATACTGAATTGGACTGAGAGATTTTAGGCATATTGTAATATAGTGATTTGTGTATCCTGAATATATCATATATAAATACATGGTTATGTTCCTAACCCAGGCATAAATTTCTTCCTCTTTCCATTATTTTGCAGTTTCTCTGTCTCATTTCCCCCTCATGAATATTGATATTGGAAAGAAGTATACAGGTTCAAAGCTTTGTGAATTTTGTATCAAATTTATTTCTGATTATGTGAAGTCTGAATAAATAAAATTTATAGGTGGAATGGATATGGAAAGTGATAGAAAGTTTAACACAATGAATTTTGTCTGCTACAGTTATTGTTAAATACTAGCCTTGAATGGATACAAAAGTAGTAGCGATTTGGAGGAAGTGGATTTCATTTGTTATAGTCATCAATTGGAAGCTCTAAGTGAATGTAGAGAATGGTAAAAAGGATTTATGAAAGCAAAATCAGTCTGTCATAGTGAGTGCTGTCCAAAATGTAATGTCTGTTATCAAATATTTAAAAAAAGCTTTTGTGTCAAGCTGGGTATTCACACAAACTAAAGTTTAGGTTTTCTCTCTGTTAAAATAGCATGGATTGTTAGTCTGTACTTAATGTAAAGTTTCTTTTAAAAAAGTTTTCTCATAATCACTCAACTATTCTCTAGAAAACAAAGATTTTACATCAAAATAATATCCTTGTTAATATCCTTAGCTTTCTCATCCTTTATTTAAGAAAGTATGTCTTCTTGCTGTTCAGGGGAAAAGTGTTACAAATAATTTGTTCTTTCACCTTTTATACATAAGGTGCTAAAATAGTTTAATTTATTGCACAGGAGGCATTACACTGGTTAAAAAAGATTTTCTATCCTGGGTGCAAGGGTAGTTCAGTGATAGAATGCTCACCTTCTACGCAGGAGACCCAGGTTTGATTCCCAGACCACGCACTCAAAAATAAATAAATAAAAAGTAAAAATAAAATAAAAGATTTCCTATTCTATTGATGGTTAAATTTGTAAAGGTAAAATAATATCATTCAAATATTTCAAGATTGTATGAAATTCCCAGAAATCTGACTATCCATATTGAATCCTGAATCTGTATGATGTTCAGCAATGGTATGGTGTTGTTAGTCATAAATTTAATTATTTTTAAAAAGATAAAGACCATAAAAGCCATCAAATTGTCCATTGCTCTGCTTTGCTCTAATAGTATATGTGGTCAGTTATAGGCCAGAGCTCCATCTGTAACAAGAAAAACTTTAAAATAAAGGCAGAACAAATACATATCTTATATTTTGTCTATTAATTAACATAACACTGGTAAAAGTGAAAAAGAACTAAAGCTTTGCTATTATTTGTTATTATAAACAACAATCTAATGATTTTAATTCTGAAAGTAACTTCATTTAAAAATGCTTATAAAAATTAAAGTTCAGATTGTAAGCTTTAACTGGTTTCTCTAAAATACTTTACTCTTTGTGCAAACTAATTACATAAACATCCTGGAACTTTGTCTGTGTAACACCTGAAGCTCAGATTTAATTCTTCAGCTCTAAAAGTCAGCATGGGTCTATACATCAACTGCTAAAAGAAACTGAAAAAAACTCATACTCTCATTAACAGTGTGATAAAACAGATCTGGTTAAAACTAAGATAAATAAACATACTAGGTAAAGATAATATTGTCTGTATTTTAAAGCTTTAAGTTGTTCGTGAGATAAAAAAATGTTTATTTTATCTAAAATTTGTTTTCTGTAGTACACTATGTGATTTAATATGCCTAGTCAGTTAATTTACAGTGTAATTGAACCATACTTTTTATAAAACCTGAAATAAGGAATAAAATCTTAGTATTCTACCCAAATTGATATTATACAAGATGCACTTCAGAGAATTTTAGGCAGAAAATGAAAAAGCATTTTCAAAGTCCCTTGAGGGACTGGGAAATATAAAACTAATAAACTTCTCCTCCTGGGGAATTCCTGACATTTTCCTATGAGAAAGGGTTCTCACTTTAATAAGCCCATGCATAATTTTTTTAAAAATTTTAAATTAATTTTTAAATTGAAAAAAAATTGCAAGAAAGAAACACAAACATTCTTAATATATGATCATTCCATTCCACATATTTAATCAGTAATTCCGAATATCATCACATAGTTACATATTTATCATGATCATTTCTTAGAACTCGCATTAATTCAGGAAAAGAAATAAAAACACAACAGAAAAATAAAATGAAAACAAAAAAAAACTATACATACCGTACTCCTTACCGCTCCCTTTCATTGATCACTAGCATTTCAAACTAAATTTATTCTAACATTCGTTCCCCCTATTATTTATTTTTATTCCATATGTTCTACTCATCTGTTGACAACATAGATAAAAGGAGCATCAGATGCAAGGTTTTCACGATCACACAGTCACATTGTGACAGCTATATCATTATACAATCATCATCAAGAAACATGGCTACTAGAACACAGCTCTACATTTTCAGGCAGTTCCCTCCAGTCTTTCCATTACATTTTGGAAAACAAGGTGATATCTACTTAATGTGTAAGAATAACCTCCAGGATATCCTCTCAGCTCTGTTTGGAATCTCTCAGCCATTGACACTTTGTCTCATTTCACTCTTCCCCCTTTTGGTCAAGAAGGTTTTCTCAATCCCTTGATGCTGAGTCTCAGCCCATTCTAGGATTTCTGTTCCACATTGCCAGGAAGGTCCACACCCCTGGGAGTCATGTCCCACATAGACAAGGGGAGAGTTGTGAGTTTGCTGGTTGTGTTGGTTAGAGAGGCCACATCTGAGCAACAAAAGAAGTTCTCTTGGGGGTGACTCTTAGGCCTAATTTTAAGTAGGCTTGACCCATTGAGGGGTTAAGTTTCATATGAACAACCCCCAAGACTAGGGGTTCAGCCTATAGTTTTGGTTGTCCACACTGCTTGTGAGAGTATCAGGGATTCAACTTGGGGAGACTGAATTTCCCCCATTCTCACCATTCCCTGAAAGGGACTTTGCAAATACTTTTACACTCACTGATAAAATCGCTCTAGGATTCATCAGTGCATCACTCTGGACAAACCAACAAAATCTCATGTCCTACCCAAGGTTCCATGTACTTATGTTGTTCAACCAACTATTTACATAAGTTATATTAGGAAATGCACTACTCAAAATATAAATTTTGTACCAAATAAACATATTTAGTTTAGTCTCACACATAAGGTGAAATTTTAAAATATTAATTGCCATTTATTTTCAGCACCCTGCAATAATGACATTCCTTTGTTTTTCCTCTTGCAAAAACATTTAAAAATTTTGCACATTTAGTCACATCATCATATACTCTAGGCATTCCTAGATTATACCATCTCAACCTTTATCATCTATCTTTCTTTCTGATTTCATTTATGCGCCCAGTTCTCCTTCCTCTATCATTCTCATGTTCAGCTTCATGCAGTGCTTTAACATAATTGTATTACAGTTAGGTAGTATTGTGCTGTCTGTTTCTGAGTTTTTATATTCAGTCCTGTTGCACAATCTGTATCCCTTCAGCTCCAATTAGCCAAAATCTTACCCTATTTCTATCTCCTGATGATCTCTGTTACCAACAAAATATTCCAAGTTTATTCACTAATTTCACTTTATATCAGTGAGACCATACAGTATTTGTCCTTTTGTTTCTGGCTGATCTCATTCAGCATAAAGTCCTAAGGTCCATCCATGTTGTTACATACTTCATAACTTTATTCTGTTTTACAGCTGCATAATATTCCATCATATGTATATGCCATAGTTTGTTTAGCCACTCATCTGTTGATGTAAATTTTGGTTGTTTCCATCTCTTGGCAATTGTAAATAATGCTGATGTAAACATTGGTGTGAAACTATCTGTTTGTGTCCTTGCTGTCATGTCCTTTGAGTAGAGACAACATATAGATGGGTCCTGTTTTTTAAGCCACTCTGCCAGTCTATGTCTTTTGATTGGTGAGTTTAATCCATTAACATTTAGTGCTATTACTGCATGTAGTGAAATTTTCTTCTACCATTTTGCCTTTTGGATTTTATATGTCATATCTAATTTTCCTTCTTCTTACCTTTACTCATAGTCTTCCTTTCTACACTCTTCTCCACACCTCTCTCTTTTGTCTTTTCATATCTGTCTCTAGTGCTCCCTTTAGTATTTCTTGCAGAGAAGGTCTCTTGGTCACAAATTCTCTCAGTGTTTTTTTTGTCAGAAAATGTTTTAATTTCTCCCTCATTTTTGAAGGACAATTTTGCTGGATATAGAATTCTTGGTTGGTGGTTTTTCTCTTTTAATAATTTAAATATATCATCCCACTGTCTTCTTGCCTCCATGGTTTCTGCTAAGAAATCTACATAGTCTTATTGGGCTGCACTTGTGTGTCATGGATTGCTTTTCTCTTGCTGCTTTCAAGATCTTCTCTTTCTCTTTGACCTCTGACATTCTGATTAGTAAATGTCCTGGAGTATGTCTATTTAGATTTATTCTCTTTGGGGTACACTGCTTTTCTTGGATCTGTAACTTTAAGTCTTTCTTAAGAGTTGGGAAATTTTCAGTGATAATTTCCTCTATTAGTTTTTCTCCTCCTTTTCCCTTCTGTTCTCTGTCTGGGACACCCACAATATGTATATTCATGTGCTTCATATTGTCATTCAATTCCCTGTTCATATTTTTCCATTTTTTCCCTATATTTTCTTTTTCTTGTTGGATTTCAGATGTTCTGTTCTCCAGTTCATGAATTCTACCTTCTGTCTCCTGAAATCTACCATTGTAGGTTTCCATTGTTTTTTCATCTCTTCTACCATGCCTTTCATTCCCATAAGTTCTGTGATTTTTTTTCAGACTTTTGATTTCTTCTTTTCATTCATTCTTTGCCTTCTTTATATCCTCCCTCACTTCATTGACTTGGTTTTGATGAAGTTTTCCATGTCTGATCATATATTCTGAATTAATTGTTTCAGCTCCTGTATCTCATTTGAACTGTTGGTTTGTTCCTTTG
Organism: Tamandua tetradactyla; assembly: GCF_023851605.1. NCBI lineage: Eukaryota > Metazoa > Chordata > Mammalia > Pilosa > Myrmecophagidae > Tamandua > Tamandua tetradactyla. Next base: position 690,679 of record NW_027518245.1, on the reverse strand, counting down.
ACTGGGCCATATCTTCAATTTTCCTAGTGGGATTTGTTATTTTTTGCTAGTGTTCAGGCATTTAATTACCTTAATTAGTTTATTCTGGAGATTAATTTCACTTCTTTTACCTAGGGTTTTTTTGCTGGAAGAATTTGTTGTCTATCTATTCTTTGTCATTCAGTTCAGTATTTTCTGGACTTCTAGCTTAGGTTTTGTTTAACAGAGGACAATTTTTCAGTTCTTGTTTTCTTGTTTCTTGCCCTGCCTGTATGGTGCCTTTCCCCTCAATCCCTTAGGAAGGTCTACTTAGGTATTATAAACCCCAGCTAGATTTTCCCAAAGTAAACTGGTCTCCTATCAGGAGGAAAGAGTCACCTGCATTGGTTTTCCCTTAGGGTGAGACCCAGCAGGTTGAAAGACTTTCCTGTGAAGTCTCTGGGATCTGTTTTTCTTATCCTGCCCAGCATGTGCAATTCGTCTGCCTGCAGGTCCCACTAGCATAAGATGATGCAGTACCTTTAACTTTGGCAGACTCTCCCTGCTGGGGGGTGTCATAGAGACAGAGGAGAGGTTGTAGGCTGGTTTTAATGGCTTCAAATTACCAAGCCCTCAGGTCTGAATTCCTTGAGCGAGGGATCCCACATGAGTTGGGCCTCATCCCTCCCGTGGGGAAGGCACAGACTCCAGATAAGCCCTCAAATGAGCTTGTTTCTGCCTATGCCTGGGTCAGTTGCAGCTTGAGAAGCCCTGCCACTGTATTCAAAGGCAGTCAAGTCTTTGTAGAAACACAGACACAAAAACCTCTGTTTCCTTTTTTCCTTTTCCATCAGCCCTGTCCCCTTGGTGACAGAACAAAAATGACCAATCTCCACTTTGACCAGATTCACCTGAGCTGGGGGCTTATTTTTAGTAGTCAGAATTTGTCAATTAATTTCATAATTGGCATTTGGTTGGGCTCAGCCCCTGCTGTTGGTAAACTCTCCTTCCTTTACCCTCTGGAAAGCAGCCTGTGGGGAGGGGCACCAGTTGCCATGGCTTGGGGGACTCATGGTTCTGGGGGAGCTCGCAGCTGGTCCAGCTGGTCCAGACTGAGGTATGCTGTGTGTCCTGTCACTGACATGTCCCCAGGAGCTGTACTGTACTGTTTCTGGTTATTTAGCAGTTGTTCTGGAGGATGAACTAAAATGTGCACATTGCTAAGCCACCATCTTTTCCCAGAACCCATGCATAAATTTTGAGGCTTAGCCTTGTGAAACTTATTTCTTTAATAACAAATTGAAACTATGTATGAAAATAGTGCCTAAAAGTTAACTCCAGAAATTCTCTGCTGTTGCTCAAATAGGGTCTCTCTGTAAGCCTAACTCTCAACTTCCCCCAGTGTGGGACATGATTTCCAAGGATATACACCTAGCCCTGGCATAGCAGAACATAACTAACTCTGCTATGTCATGAGACATTAGTTCAAAGGATGAACCTTGCCCTAGTGTCATGGATTAACTGACAAAAAAGGAGACAAGAAATAGAGCTCTGATGCCTAAGACACTTCAAATTCAGTTGTAAATTCATTCTGGACTTACTCTTATTCAATTTTCAGCTACATAGTGTAAACTGCCACAATCTGGCAAACCCTAACCAACACTGTTCCTGGAAATCCTAAAAGATATTCGTGCCCTATAAAATTTTATTCATATTTGTTTTTCAGAGACTTAAAACCTCCAGATTGTTCCAGTGCCAGAGAATCTCTGAAACCCAGTGATACCACACTCTCCAAGAACAGTTTTATTGTATCATCTTTCTACACATTAATAATAATGCCCCTTTTCAGTTTTGAAACAATTATGGTATTATCACCCAGATATCCCTTAAGTTTGAAAATAATTATCAAATGAAAGGAAGGAACTATAACTGAGAAATTAGGATTTAAGGGATAATTTTAATAACTGCATTATATGACTTTTTTCTTTCTGGAATAATGGAGGAAACAGAGGGGAATACCTGAAGTCCATAAACTATGATTTAGCTGCCCTGATATTTGAAATGATTATAAAATCACAAATACTCATTTTTTCTCCACAAATTGCATCTGGCATCTTCCTTCTGTCTTAAGTCAAGACCACCTATTCAATAGACCCTACCAACCCTCTTTTTCTCCATTTCTGTCCATCTCTTGTCAATCCTGCAGTACGGAACACAGAAGTTCCCATTCAATCATGGCCCACCATAAAACAATTGCTGTAGGGACCCCACCACCATTCATGCTCATTCCCAATACTCAATAAACCTTTGAAGCTCTTTGAGGAATTGAACCCATTATTAAATGCATACTACAAATGAGACACTTAAAACCAACTAATTCTCCTTACAATAGCCCTTCTCATAATTATACCACTCCTCATTTTTGGGCCCTGACTTTTACAACTCTTAATCAGCTTTATTTGCAAAATCGTCCGAGCAATGACAAATCAGGCTATTCTCAATATGCTACTCCTCCAGCAAAAACACCAATACCAGTCACTGCCATGTGACAGAATGTAAGGAGATCTCCAAACCCTCCACCAGCCATAAGCAGATACAGAAAACATACCATCGCCCTTCAACATCCCCAGAAAATTAAAAGGAAAAGTCTGGAATGCTAGGTTAAACCCTCCATGAAATAACTGACCCTTAGCAAACATTCCAAGAAACTCCTGTAACCCATAAGTTCCAGGGGGCCCCTTGCAAAACTAAACATGCCTCAGCTCAGATGGCAATCCCATGATTGTCCTGGCATCTGCCCTCCAGTAGATGTATTGCCCTAATAGCTCACCTTATCAACCTCTAACCTCCGGCAGTTACAGTCTCAGCAACTACAATCTTGCAATAGCTCCCATTATCCAACATTCACCCTCCAGTAGCTACAGTCCCAGCAGCTGCGAGCTTGCAATAAGCCCCACTTAATGTGCCAATTTCTTGCTTCCAAGCTAGACAATGAACATCCACCCCTTCCCTTTTCCTACATCCTGCCAACCAGCCTATATAACCTTTGTCGCTACCCTTGATCTGGGCTGTCATCATCTTAGTCTTCAGTCTGTCTGTGCAGTCTTGAAATAAAGCTCTGTTGGTTGAATTTAAGTCTTCTCTCCTCCCCCCTATCACAAATCATTCAATCTAATGCACCACACTAATAAAACAAAGAAAAAACTCACATGACCATCTCATTAATTAAAGAAAAGCCTTTGACAGAATCCATCATCCTTTCCTGATAAACAAAAAGGAAACCCAAAATAGAAGAGAATTACAGAAATACATTCCATGTAATTTAGAAAATTAATGTATAATTTTGAATACTTTAAAATTTAATAAAAATTAATCCATCTTAGCTTCCTGCTGTGACACAAGTTTGCTGAGGGCCAGGGAGATCAAAGAGTGCAGACTGGAGGAAATATAAACCCTGCTGTGGGCATCAGGCAATAGTGGGGCAGTGTAGTTCCTTGGACACTGGCAGGTCATTTATAGGGTGATGCCAGCAGCTACGAGACCAGAAACAATTTACTGGGCAGCCTGAAGAGTTGAGGCTACTCCAAGCTGAGTGCCTTGCTGACTTGCTTCCCACTTGCCAACATGACCCCCACTTATGGCCATGGTGGAGGGGGCATGTTGTACCCCCTTCCCTGAAGTCCAGTTTTGTCCCTGCCTGCTCCCCACCTTGTTGTGCACACAACTTCCTGGGAACCAGGGGAAAAATAGTAATGAAATGCTGCCCTAGTTCCCGGGATTGAGCTGCAGAACCTACCTGATGCACTTACCATTGAACTTGTGTGACACTAGAAAAATGACATTAAGAAGCATCTTAAGGTCAAGAGTCAGCTGCAGATCACAACACTTAGAGACAAAGAAACCTGGGGAGCCATCAATGCCATCCCTGCCACAGGTCCTCATGTCAACTCTTTATAGAGGTAGACCAAGCAGGGAGCAATAGTGCTACCTCAGTTTAGGCAAAGGACTAATTCCTCAAGATCTCACCATTAGCATGGGCTACAAATGGCCACAAAGCAGTTCCTGACTTTCCAGAAGGCCACTGTGGTCAGCACCAAGAACCCCAGCCCAGCCCTCCCCTATTCCAACAGCATTGTCAGTCAGGTGCCAACACCCAGCAACCAGCACCAGGCCCTCACCAAGCCATTCCCCTTCACCTCTCCTTTGAGCAGTGCTGGGGGGAGGGCTATGCCATAATTTTCACCTTCCCCAGCAATACTGCAGCCAATGACCTCAGCACTACCATATCCATGGTCAGCAACAGCTTGAGTCCAGCTCCTCCTCATCAGTGCTAACAACAGAGTCATAACAAACATAGAACATTTTCAAAATAGAACATATTTTAATCACTCAATGTTTCAGTAAGCTTAAAATTATTAGTAATTTTACAAAGTATCTTCTCTAACAACAGTCGAATGAAGCTATAATGGAAGGAAAACTGGAATATTATCAAATATGTGGAAATTAATACACTCAAAACAAAAAGGAGTCAAATTAGAAATCACAAGGGAAATTAAAACATAGTTTGAAACCAATGAAAATAAAATACACACACTAAAGTGTATGGAAGACCCCAATAGCAATGCTCAGAGGTAAATATACAGCTGTAAATACCTACATTGAGAGGATCTCAAATCAATAAAATAGTTGTACATATTAAGTGACTATTAAAATAAGAACAAATTAAATCCAAATATTGTAAAAGGAAGGAAATAATACTGATTACAGCAAGTATGAGAGGAATAGTATAGAAACAAAATAGAAACAATGAAACCAAGAATTCTCTCTTTGAAAAATTTCAACCCAATTGCAAATATTTGGACAGACAAAGAAAGACAGGAAGACACAAATGAATGTTATCCAAAAGGAAAGTGGGAAAAATTATTACCACCCTTACATAAATAAAAAGGAGTATAATAGAATACTATTAAAAATAGAACACCAAATTAGCAGATCTAGAGAACTAGGGTGGTAATTATTATTATTTATTATTATTATTTTTTGTTATTGTTTTTTATTATTTTATTATTTTTTTGGTTTATTATTATTCTTTATTTTTTTGCAGCTGTAAGTTTGAAATTATTTCAAAATGAATCTATGTGGCTCAGTTTAATTCAGTCCTCAATATTTTATTATTTTAGTTACTATTGTAAATGTGATTGTTTTCTTCATTGATGGAAAATAAAAACACCCTGATTTTTCTGTGTTGAACTTTAACCCATTTATTAGTTCACATAGCTTCTTCTCAATTCTTTTGTATTTTCATACCTAGGACCATATTACCTATGAACAGTAAGAGTTCTATTTCTTTACAAATCTGTGTGCATTTTATTTCATTTTCCTTACTAATTGTTCTTACTGGATTCCCCAGAAAATGTTGAAAGGCAGTGGTGAAAGAGGGCACCCTTTTCTTCCTTCTGATCTAGGGGGAAATCTTAGTCATTCATTACTCAGGATGCTGTCTGTAGTTTTACAATATATGATCATGTTGAGGATTCTACTGTTTCTTCTATTACATTTTTGCATAAAAGGGATGCTATATTTCATCAAACACATTTTCTGTGACAAAGGACAAGACCACATTTTTTATTCTGTTTATTAACTTAATGTGGTTTATTGATTGTCTGATGTTAAACTACCATCCATTACTGGGATCAAGTCCAATTGGTGATAATGTATACTAATGTTGATCTGCAGTTGAAATTTATTTCTTAGTATCTTGTTGAGGATTTATTCTTTTTAAATTCACCATATGTATTAAATTGAAATTTGTTTTTTTGTGAGATGTCTTCCCCTGATTTTGGCATCAGAATGATGCTGGCCACAAAGAATGAGGTAGGAAAATTTCCTATTCCTCACATATGGATGGCATTGAGAATTATCAATGGATGTTCTTAGAATACTTGCAAAAATAAAGCAGTGAAACCATATGATGCAGGATTTCCATCTGGTAACAGGGTTTTTTCTTTATTAGAATCTTATATAGGTCTTCAGGACAATCATACCTTAATTACCCATATACTGCCCTATTATTAACATCTTGTGCTTTAGTTTATTACGCTGTCAGGAAGAAATATACCAGAAATTAAATGGTTTATAAAAAGGGAATTTATTGGCTCCCAGGAAGATGCCAGACTGGAGTGCAGTAAGTTCACTCCTGCTCTGTGAAACAAGAAAAAAGATGGGAGAAAATGTCCAGGAATGTAGGTCCCAGGAAGTGAGCAGTCTAGATGGGTCTTTAGGCTGTTTTATGGGAGAGGAGGATCAGGGGAGAGCAAATGAGATGGGTGATGGGGATCCCCACCCTCCAGGCTGTGGTTCACCAGGGAGGTGTGATTGGAGGAAACTGACCCTCCTCAGCTTCATTCTGCACAGCTGTCAGCTGGGGAAACCTTCCTATGTGGTTGCAGTGGCAGTACTTGCAGAGAAACAGAGTCTGGTGATCATCCACTGCAGAGCAGGCCACAGGGTAGGGGGATTGATCATGCCATTGGGTGTGGGAATGGCCAGCCCACAGTCATGTTATCTGGCAGATCAACCAGCAATGCTACCCTACATGCTGGTTGGCTCCTCAGTCCCCTGGGAGAGACCCACCTGTCAGCTGCCTCTGGATGTGTAGAACCCCAGCAGAAGCAGGCCCCTTGCTGAGTCTGCTGAACTTGAGTCACTCTGGACAGGAGGGTCAGGGATGAGGGGGGAAAAGGCTTGAACTCACCATCAACTAGCCAGATGCAGTAAGTTCATATTGGATGCACCAGGCAGGGAGGTTAGAGCTTGAGGGAAGAGGAGCCACACGGTCACCACTTCCTGGGGAGTAAGTGCAGGCAAGCTAACTTCATATCTAAGTCTTTACTTTTATTTTTCTTCTTAATATTCCTTTTTCAGTCCTGACTTTTTAAAACATATTCTTTCATGCCAAGATGGCAGCTTAACAAGGTGTGCGATTTAGTTCATCATCCAGAACAGCTACTAAATAACCATGAACAGGACAGAACAGCCCCTGGTGCCACATCAGTGACCAGAAACACAGTGTACCACAGTCTGGACTGGCTGTGAGCCCCTCAGAAAAGTGAGCTCCCCAAGCTGCAGCAGCTGGTGCCCCACCCCACAGGCTGTTTCCCAGAGGGGAAAAGAAAGAGACTTTACCAGCAGAAGGGGCTGAGCCCAAACAAACACCAATTGTGGAATTAATTAACAAATTCTGACAAGCAAAAATAGGCCCCCAGCTTAGGTGAACTTGGTCAAAGTGGAGGTCATTGATTTTTGCCCTGGAGCCAAGGGGGCAGGGCTGATGGAAAAAGACAAAAAAAGAAACAAAGGTTTTTGTCGCTGTGTTTCTACAAAGGCTTGACTGCCTCTGGATACAGCAGCAGGGCTTCTCAGGCTGCAACTGCCCTAGGAATAAGCAGAAACAAGCTCATTTGAATGCTTGCCTGGAGCCTGTGCCTTCCCCAGGGGAAGGGTGAAGCCCAACTCAGGTGGAATCCCTCCCTTAAAGAATTCAGACACCAGGACTTGGTAATTTGAAGACATTAAAACCAGCCTACAACCTCTCCTCTGTCTCCACCACATCCCCAGCAGGGAGAGTCTGCCAAAGTTAAAGGTACCACATCCCCTTATGCTGGTGAGACCTGCAGGCAGACAAGTGCCACATACTGGGCAGTATGAGAAAAACAGAGTCCAGAGACTTCACAGGAAAGTCTTTCAACCTGTTGAGTCTCACCCACAGGGAAAACTGATGCAGGTGACTCTTTCCTCCTGACAGGAGGCCAGTTTGGTCTGGGAAAATCTGGCTGGGGTCTATAATACCTAACAGACCCTCCTAATGGTGGGGGGAGGGGGGAAGGTATCATACAGGCAAGGCAAGAAACAAGTAAACAAGAACTGAAAAATTCTCCTCTGTTAAACAAAACCTAAGCTAGAGGTCCAGAAAAAGCTGAACTGAATGTCAAACAACAGGCAGACAACAAATTCATACAGCAAGAAAACCCTAGGTGAAAGAAGTGAAAGCAATCTCCAGAATAAACTAATTAAGCTTATTAATTATGGTTAGATGCATAATTGTGCTTAGATACCAGCAAAAAATAACAAATCACATTAGGAAAATTGAAGATGTGGCCCAATCAAAGAACAAACCAGTAATTCAAATGAGATACAGGAGCTGAAACAATTAATTCAAAATATACAAACAGACATGGAAAACCTCATCAAAATTGAAATCAATGAAGTGAGTGAGGATATAAAGAAGGCAAGGAATGAACAAAAAGAAATCAAAAGTCTGATAAATAAATCACAGAACTTATGGGAATGAAAGGCACAGCAGAAGAGATGAAAAAAACAATGGAAACCTACAATAGTAGATTTCAAGAGGCAGAACACAAGATTAGTGAACTGGAGGATGGAACATTTGAAATCCAACAAGCGAAAGAAAAGATAGGGGAAAAAATGGAAAAATATGAGCAAGGACACAGGGTATTAAATGACAATATGAAGTGCATGAATATATGTGTTGTGGGTGTCCCAGAAGGAGAAAAGGAGGAAAAAGGAGGAGAAAAATTAATGGAGGAAATTATTACTGAAAATTTCCCAACTCTTATGAAAGCCTTAAAATTACGGATTCAAGAAGTGCAGCATACGCCAAAGAGAACAGATCTAAATAGACGTACTCAAAGACATTTACTAATCAGAATGTCAGAGGTCAAACAGAAAGAGAGAATCTTGAAAGCAGTAAGAAAACAGAAATCAATCACATACAAAGGAAACCCAATAAGGCTACGTGTAGGTTTCTCAGCAGAAACCATGGAGGTGAGAAGACAGTGGGATGATATATTTAAATTACTAAAAGAGAAAAACTGCCAACCAACAATTTTATATGCAGCAAAACTGTCCTTCAAAAATAAGGGAGAAATTAAAATATTTTCAGACAAAAAAATCACTGAGAGAATTTGTGGCCAAGAGATCAGCTCTGCAATAAATACTAAAGGGAACAGTAGAGACAGATACAAAAAGATAGAAGAGAGAGGTGTGGAGAAGAGTGAAGAAAGGAAGACTATGAGTAAAGGTAAAAAGAAGGAAAATTAGATATAACATTTAAAATCCAAAAGGCAAAATGGTAGAAAAATATTACCCATGCAGTAATAACACTAAATGTTAATGGATTAAATTCCCCAATCAAAAGACAGATTGGTAGAATGGATTAAAAAACAGTACCCACCTACATGCTACCTACAAGAAACACATCTTAGACCTAAGGATAAACATAGGTTGAAAGCGAAAGGTTGGGAAAAGATATTTCATGCAAATAACAATCAGAAAAGAGGAGTAACTATACTAATATCCAACAAATTAGACTTCAAATGCAAAACAATTAAAAGAGACAAAGAAGGAAACTATGTATTAATAAAACAAACAATTCAACAACACATAACAATCATAAATACTTATGCATCATGCCAGAATGCTCCAAAATACATGCAGCAAAAACTGAAAATACTAAACAGAGAAACAGACACATCTCCCATAATAGTTGGAGACTTCAATTCACCACTCTCATCAATGGACAGAACAACTGGACAGAGGATCAATAAAGAAAGAGAGGATTTGAATAAGACAATAAATAAGCTAGGCTTAACAAACATTTATAGAACATTGCACCCCACTACAGCAGGATACACCTTTTTCTCAAGTGCTCATGGATCATTCTCAAGGATAGACCATATGCTGGGTCACAAAGAAAGTCTCAATAAATTTAAAAAGACAGAAATCATACAAAACACCTTCTCAAACCCTAAAGGAATGAAGTTGGAAATCAATAATAGGCAGAGAACCAGAAAATTCACAAATATGTGGAGGCTCAACAACACACTCTTAAACAACCAGTGGGTCAAGGAAGAAATTACAAGAGAAATCAGTAAATATTTTGAGGCAAATGAAAATGAAAACAAAACATATGAAAACTTATGTGATGCAGCAAAGGCAGTGCTAAGAGGGAAATTTATTGCCCTAAATACCTATATCAGAAAGGAAGAAAGGGCAAACATTGAGGAAGTAACTGTCCACTTGGAAGAAGTAGAGAAAGAACAGCAAACTAACCCCAAAGCAAGCAAAAGGAAAGAAATAACAAAGATTAGAGCAGAAATAAATGAAACTGAGAACATGAAAACAATTGAGAAAATCGATAAAACCAGAAACTGGTTCTATGAGAAAAATCAATAAGATTGATGGACCCTTAGCAAGATTGACAAAAAGAAGAAGAGAGAGGATGCAAATAAATAAGATCAGAAATAGAAGAGGAGACATAACCACTGACCCCACAGAAATAAAGGAAGTAATGACAGGATACCATGAACAACTTTATGCTAATAAATACAACAATGTAGATGAAATGGACAACTTCCTAGAAAGGCATGAACAAACCAACTTTGACTCAAGAAGAAATAGATGACCTAAACAAACAATCACAAGTGAAAAAACTGAATCAGTCATTAAGAAGCTCTCCCAAAAGAAAAGTTCAGGACTAGATGGCTTCACAAGTGAATTCTACCAAATATTCAAGAAAGAATTAGTACCAATCCTGCTCAAACTCTTCAAGAAAATTAAACAGGAGGGAAATCTAACTAACTCATTCTACAAAGCCAACATCACCTTCATTCCAAAGCCAGACAAAGATATTACAAAAAAACAAAACTACTAACCGATCTCTCTAATGAATATAGATGCAAAAATCCTCAACAAAATTCAAGAAAATTGAATCCAGCAACATATTAAAGGAATTATACATTAAGACCAAGTAGAATTCATTCCAGGTATGCAAAAATGGTTCAACATAAGAAAATCAATTAATGTAATACACCATAACAATAAATCAGAGCAGAAAATACACATGATCCTCTCAATTGATGCAGAGAAGGCATTTGATGAAATTCAACATCCTTTCCTGTTGAAAACCCTTCAAAGGATAGGAATAGAAGGGAACTTCATGAAAATGATAAAGGGAATATATGAAAAAACCACAGTTAACATAATGCTCAATGGGGAATAACTGAAAAATTTCTCCCTAAGATCAGGAAGAAGACAAAGATGTCCACTATCACCACTGTTATTCAACATTGTGTTGGAAGTTCTAGCCAGAGCAATTACATAAGAAAAAGAAATACAAGGCATCAAAATTGGAAAGGAAGAAGTAAAACTCTTACTGTGTGCAGATGATATGATATTATATGTCAAAAACCCCCAAAAATCCACAACAAAACTACCAGAGCTAATAAATGAGTACAGTAAAGTGGCAGGTTAAAAGAGCAATACTCAAAAATCATAGTGTTTCTATACACTACTAATGAACAATCTGAGGGGGAAATCAAGAAAAGACTTCCATTTCAATTGCAACCAAGAGAATAAAATATTTAGGAATAAATTTCACTACTGAGACAAAAGACCTATACAAAGAAAATGACAAGAAATTGTTAAAAGAAGTCACAGAAGACCTAAATACATGGAAGGACATATGGTGTTCATGGATTGGAAGCCTAAATATAATTAAGATGTCAATTCTACTTAAGTTGATTTACAGATCCAATGCAATATCAATCAAAATCCCAACAACTTACTTCTCAGAAATAGAAAAACCAATAAGCAAATTTATTTGGAAGGGCAGGGTGCCCCAAATTGCTAAAATATCCTGAGGAAAAAAATGAAATCTCACACTACTTTAGGCATATTATGGAGCTACAGTGGTCAAAACAGCATGGTACTGGCATAATGATAGATACATTGACCAATGGAATTAAATAGAGTGTTCAGCTATAGACCCTCTCATCTATGGACAATTGATTTTTGATAAAGCAGTCAAACCAGCTCACCTTGGACAGAACAGTCTCTTCAATAAATGTTGCCTAGAGAACTGGATATCCATATGCAAAAGAAAGAAAGAGGACCCATATCTCACACCCTATACAAAAGTTAACTCAAAATGGATCATAGACCTAAACATCAAATCTAAGCCCATAAAACTGTTAGAAGGAAATGTAGGGAAATATCTTATAAATCTTATACTTGGAGGTGGTTTTATAGAACTTACACCCAAAGCAAGAGCACTGAAGAAATAAATAAATGAATAGGAACTCCTCAAAATTAAACACTTTTGTGCATCAAAGAACTTCATCAAGAAAGTAAAAAGACAGGCTACAAAATGGGAGACAATATTTGGAAATGACATATCAATAATGGAAACAGTTGGAAAGGTCCAGTATCCAGATGTTATAAAGAGATTGTTCAACTCAACAACAAAAAGACAGCCAATCCAATTACAAAATGGGAAAAAGATTTGAACAGAGACTTCTCAGAAGAGTAAACACAAATGGTCAAAGGTATATGAAGAGATGCTCAATTTCCTTGGCCATTAGAGAAATGCAAATCAAAACCACAATGAAATATCAACTCACATCCACCAGAATGACCATTGTCAACAAAACAGAAAATGACAAGTGTTGGAGAGGATGTGGAGAAAGAGGCACACTTATCCACTGTGAGGGGGAATGTCAAGTGGTGCAACTGCTGTGGAAGGCAGCTCGGTGGTTCCTCAAAAAACTGAATATAGAATTTCCAGATGACCCAGCAATACCATTGTTAGGTATCTACTCAAAGAACATGAGGGCAAGGACACAAATGGACATTTGCACACCAATGTTTATAGCAGCTTTATTTACAATTGCAAAGAGATGGAAACAGCCAAAATGTCCATCAACAGAGGAGTGGTTAAACAAACTGTGGTATATACACATGATGGAATATTATGCAGCTGTAAGACAAAATAAAGTTATGAAGCATGTAACAACATGGATGGACCTTAAGGACATTATGCTGAATGAGATTAGCTAAAAACAAAAGGACAAATACTGTATGGTCTCACTGATATGAACTGACATTAATGAATGAACTTGGAATATTTTGTTGGTAACAGAGACCATCAGGATATAGAAATTGCATAAGATGTTGGGTAATTAGAGCTGAAGGGATACAGATTGTGTAACAGGACTGAATATAAAAATTCAGAAATGGACAGCACAACACTACCTAACTGTAATACAATTATATTAAAACACTGAATGAAACTGACTGTGAGAATGATAGAGGGAGGAGGGCTGGGGGCAGAAACAAAAATCAGAAAGAAAATAGATGATAAAGATTGAGATGGTATAATCTAGGAATGCCTAGAGTATATAATGATAGTGACTAAATGTGCAAAAATTTTAAATATTTTTGCATAAGGAAGAACAAAGGAATGTCATTACTTCAGGGTGCTGAAAATAGATGGCAATTAATATTTTAAAATTTCAACTTATGTGTGAGACTAAAGCACAAAATGTTTATTTGGCACCAAATTTATATTTTGACTAGTGTAATTCCTAATATAACTTATGTAGATAGCTTGGTTGAACCCCATAAATACATGGAACCTTGGAAAGGACATGAGATTTTGTTGGTTTTTCCAGAGTGATGCCCCAATGAATCCCAGAGTGATTTGATCAGTGAGTGGAAAAGTATTTGCAAAGTCCCCTTTGAGGAATGGTGAGAAAGGGGGAAAATTCAACTTCCCCAAGTTGAATTCTTGATATTCTCACAAGCAGTGTGGACAACCAAAGCTATAGGATGTAGCCCCAGTCTTGAGGTTTCTTCATATGAAAATTAACCCCACAAAGGATAGGTCATTCTTACTTAAAATTCAGGCCTAAAAGTCACCCCCAGGAGAGCCTCTTTTCTTGCTCAGAAATGGCCTCTCTCTCCAGCCAATACAACAAGCAAACTCACAACCTTCCCCCTGTCTATGTGGGACATGACTTCCAGGGGTGTGGACCTTCCTGGCAATGTGGGACAAATCCTAGAATGAGCTGAGACTCAGCATCAAGGGATTGAGAAAACCTTCTTGACCAAAATGGGGAAGAGTGAAATGAGACAAAGTGTCAATGGCTGAGAGATTCCAAACAGAATTGAGAGGTTATCCTGGAGGTTATTCTTACACATTAAGTAGATATCACTTTGTTAGTCAAAATGTAATGGAGAGGCTGGAGGGAACTGCCTGAAAATGTAAAGCTGTGTTCCAGTAGCCATGTTTCTTGATGATGACTGAATAATGATATAGCTTTCACAATGTGACTGTGTGATTGTGAAAACCTTGTGTCTGATGCTCCTTTTATCTACTTTGTCAACAGATGAGAGGAACATATGGAATAAAAATAAATAATAGGGGAAACATGTTAAAATAGATTTAGTTTGAAATGCTAGTGATCAATGAAAGGGAAGGGTAAGGGGTATGGTATGTATAATCTCTTTTTGTTTGTTTTCATTTTATTTCTTTTTCTGTTGTCTTTTTATTTCTTTTTTCTGAATTGATGCAAATGTTCTAAGAAATGATGATCATGATGAATATGCAACTATGTGATGATATTGTGAATTACTGATTATATATGTAGAATTGAATGATATGTTATGAATGTTTTTGTTCATTTGTTAATTTTTTTAATTAATAAATTTTTAAAACATCTTTCAGCATTGCCTTTGTGGCATACCAGAAATTTTGGTACATCCTATTCTCATTTTCATCAGCCTCAAGATATTTTCTAATTTACTGTGCAATTTTCTCTTTAACAGATTGGTTGCTAAAAGTACATTGTTTATGGCTCAGTGGCAGAATTCTCACCTACCATGCTGGAGACTTGGGTTTGATTCCCAGTGCCTACCCATGTAAAAAAAATGTATGTTGTTCAATTTTCAAATATTTGCAGTTTCTTTTTTTCTGTTTTGATATCTAGGCTCCTTCTGTTGTGCTCAGAGAATATAAATTGTATGATTTAAATATTTTTTAATCCATTGAGACATGTTTTTTAATCTAACATATGATCTATCCTGGTAAATGTCTGTGTACACCATAGAAAACTGCATATTCTGTCACTGAGTAGAAAAATGGATATTCTGTTGTTGAGTATATACTCTATATATCTCTGTTAAGCCTAATTGATTTGGAGTACCATTCTAGACTTTTACTTTTTATCTGTATAGATGTTGTAAGAATTACTGAAAGGGGTATGTTAAAGTCTCCCACCCAAATTGATCTACAAAGTCAGTATAGGGTGGGCTACAGTGGTTCAGCAGGTAAGAATGCTTGCCTGCCATGCCTGAGGACCTGGGCTCAATTCCCGGTGCTTGCCCATGTAAAAAAAAAAGTCAGTATAATACTGATCAAAATTCCAACAGCCTACTCTGCAGAAATAGAAAAGCTAAGTATCAAATTTACTTGGAAGGAGAAAGAGCCTCAAATAGCCAAAAGAAAAATATTGGAAAAGAAGTGTGAGAACACACATTTCCCAGTTTAAAAATATAATATAAAGCCACAGTAATCAATAGATCATTGCACAAGAATAAGGATAGACTATTGGTCAGTGGAATTGAATTATGAGGTTAGAAATAGACCTTTACATCTATGGTCAATTATTTTTTGACAAGGCTCTTGTTCTAGTTTGGTAGCTGCCAGAATGCAACACACCAGGGATGGATTTGCTTTTAATAAAAGGGGATTTATTTTGTTAGTGCTTCAGAGGAAAGGCAGCTAACTTTCCACTGAGGTTCTTTCTTACATGGGAAGGCACAGGATGGTCTCTACTGGCCTTCTCTCCAGGCCCTTGGGTTCCAACAACTTTCCCCAGATGACTTCTTTCTGCATCTCCAAAGGCCTGGACTGAGCTGTGAGTGTTGAGATGAGGTATGCTGAGCTGTTCAGGTTGTGCTACATTGTGCTCTCTCATTTAAGCACCAGCCAATTAAGTCAAACATCATTCATTGCAGCAGGCATGCCTCCTAGCTGACTGCGGATATAATTAGCAACAGATGAGGTTCATGTACCATTGGCTCTTGTCCACAGCAACAAATGTAGGTACATTCACCTGGCCAAGTTGTTAACTGAATCTAACTACCACAGCTCCCAAGGCCATTCAATAACAACAGAAGTCTCTCTTCAAAAAACAGTGCTGGGAGAATTGGGTACCCATACCCAAAAGAATGAAAGAGGACCCCTATCTCAATACATATACAAAAAATATTTCAAGAAGGATCAGAGACATGAAAATAAGAGCCAGTACTATAATCCTCTTGGAGGAAGATATCTGGAAACATCTCTAAGATGCAGTGATAGGAGATATTTTCTAAGACCTTATACACAAAGCACAAGTAACAAAATAAACAAAATAGACATAATTCCTCATAATTTAAGACTTCTGGAAATCAAAGAACTCTGTTGAAACAGTGAAAAGGCAGCAAACAGAATTTGAGAAAATATTTGTAAACCACATAACTGAGAGGGGTTTGATATCAAGAAAATTTAAGGAAATCCTACACCTCAACAATAAATAGAGAAACAACCTAATTAATAATGAGCAAAAGATATGAACAGATCTTTTTCCAAAGAGGAAATACAAATGTTCAAAAGACATCTTCACAAGCTATTAGGGAAATGCAAATCAAAACCACAAAGAAGTATTTCTTCATATCCTTTAGAATGCCCACTACTTAACAGGAATATGCAAAATATTGAAGAGGATGTGGAGAAATAGGAACATATTCACTACTGGTGCAAATGTGAAACAGTACAGTCTCTGTGGAGGATGGTTTTGCAGTTTCCCAGAAAATCTAAGTAGAAATTTGCCTAATGATCCAGCGATACTGCATTCAGTACATGCCCAGAAGACCTGAAAGCAGGGATACAAACAAACACTTGAATGTCAATCTCCATAGAGGCATTATTCACAATTGCCAAAGGAATATTACAACCCAAATGTCCAAGAAGAGATGAATGAATAAATAAGTGTGGTATATACCGATTGTTCTAGTATTAAAGCTGTCAGAATGCAGTATACCAGAATTGGAATGGCTTTTAAAAAGGGAACTTTTTAAGTAGCAAGTTTACAGTTCAAAGGCCATGAAAATGTCCAGATTAAGGCAGCAACAAGAGGTTACCTTTACTCAAGAAAAGCTGATGCTGTTTGGAACAGTTCTGTCATTTGAGATGTCATGTGGCTGACATCTGCTGATGTCTTTGGATTCTGGACACCTCTCTCACATGGGAAGGCATATGGTAATGTCTGCTAGGTTTTCTCTCCTCATTTCAAAAAGCTTCCCTGGGGGCACCTTCCTTCCACATCTCCAAAGATCTCTGGCCATGTGGGCTCTATCAGCTCTGTTATTCTGGTGGCTCTTTCCAAAATGTTTTCTCTTTTAAAGGATTTGAGTAAACTAATCAAGACCCATCTGGAATAGGTGGGGTCACATCATCATCTAATCAAAAGTCACACCCACAAATGTTACATGTCCATAGAGATGATTTGGTCAAAAGTTCTGCCCTACAGTGCTGAATCATGATTAAAGAAATGGCTGCTCCCACAAGACAGGATTAGGATTAAAGCATGGCTTTTCTGGAGTATATAATATTTTCAAACAAGCACACCTATGATGGAATATTATTCAGTAGAAAGAAAGAATGAAGTCTAGGCACATGCAATAACATGGATGAAACTTGAGGACATTATCCTGAATGAAATGTCAGATAAAAAGGACATGTATTACAAAATTTAATAGGAACCAAGTATGATAAGTAAACTCATAGTAATAAAATCTAGACTACAGATTACTAGAAGATAGAATGAGAGTTGGAATGGAGAATGGTTGCTTAAAAAGTACAGAATTTTTAACTAGGTTGAACTTAAGTGTTTGGAAATGGACATGCATGACAGAAGAACAAAATTGTGAATATAATAATAGCACTAAATTTATGTGAATGTGGTTGAAAGGAGTAGAGTGATATATGGCACCAGAAGGAAAGCTAGATGTTAAAATATGGAATTGTATAACACAGTGAACATTGTGGTTGAAATAACTATGATTATCAGTACAAACATGAATAAGATCTTCATAAACCAGAATATGTGACACTTGTAGACAGAGTTAATAAAACCAAGTGGTGTATGAGTGAAAAAAAAGTCCCTATAGCAAACTATGGGCCAAAGTTAAAAGTAATATTTTAATGTTCCTTCATCAACAGTAACAAGTTTATTTTATATTTCAATTTTTTATTTTTCTCTCTGGAGTAATGAAAAGTTCTAAACTTGATTGTGGTGATGAATGCACAACTATGTGATCATACTGGGAGCCATGGATTGTATATTTTGGATGGATTATAGTGTCTGAATTTATCTCAATAAAATTCAATTAAAACAATAAAAAATAAGAGACATACTTTAAACATAAGGACAAAGAAAATTTAAAACAAAAGGATGATATGCATCATGAATGTACTAACTTAGAAAGACCTTGTGTGGTGTCATGGTTAGGGACAGGTGTCAACTTGGCCAAGTTGTGGTACCTGTTCATCTGATTGGGCAAGTGCTGGCCTGTCTGTTGCAATGAGGACATTTCATAGGATTAGGTCATGATCACATCAGCTACATTCACAACTGATTCCATTTGTAATCAGCCAAAGGGGAGTGTCTTCTGCAATTAGTGATGCTAAATCCAATCATGGGAAGCCTTTTAAGGAGGACTCAGAGGAGACAGGTTCCATTCCTGCTTTGGCTGGTGAGCCTATCCTGTGAAGTTCATCCAGGCCATCCATCACAGTCATCAGCTTCACAGTCTGCCCTGTGGATTTTGAACTCCGCATTCCTATGGTCACGTGAGATACTTTCATAAATTTTATATTTGCAAGTGTTCCCTGTTGATTCTGTTTCTCTAGAGAACCCTAACTAATATATCTTGGTACAAGGAGTGGTTCTTAAGGAACAGAATCTTAAAAATGGGTTTTTATGAATGGTTTTCTACTCTGACTGGACTCAGAGACACTAAGGACTCTGATTCCCGTAATCAGAATGACACTCCCAATCCATGGACTGAGTTGGCAAAGGAGATAGTCAAAATATCATCATTCGATTCTCCTAATGCTTCGCTTGCACGAAGCCAGACTCTGGGGGATAATGTTTTTGACATCGTTACAAGTTTTGTAGAAATAAGAGTTATAGAGATGTTGGTTGGTTGTTGTTAACTACACTGTCTACATTAAAGGGTGAAAGGGATGGGCTTAAGGCTTCAAACGAGAAGCTTAAGTGCCGTCTGAAAGATGTACAGGTTTCTATGAGTATCCTGAAGGAAAATCTTACTTCCTGTAGCTGTAGACTTGAGATCTCTGAAAATCAGACTCGGAATCTTATTGTTACAGTAGCAACTGTACAACGTAAACTGAAATCTCAGTCTTGCATGGTGTCTGCCGTTAAAGTGAGGGCATTGATTGGAAAGGAGTAGGACCCTGAAAGACAAGATGGTGACATATGGATTGATAATGATGTTGGGGGTGCGGTTGAAACCCTAGACCATGCTGAGCCTTCTTTAGATAACCTTGTAATAGTCTGCCCTGAGGACATAGCCACCCCACCTCCAGCCTGACTTGAGGAATTGGCCACCCAACCTCCTCCTGAAGGGATTAGCCCTAGAGTTATTAATCCTGTTTCACCAGATGAAACTGCAAATGAAAGCCCTGAAGCAAATGGCTTGGAAGATATTTCTAATTCTTTTCATGACCCACCCCCACCACCCCTCATTTCTTCTAGACCTATAACTAGACTAAAGTCCCAACAGGTCCCTAAAGGTGAGGTACAAAGTATCACACATGAGGAGGTACGTTATACTCCAAAAGAACTGTGTGAGTTTTCCAATTTATATAGACAGAAATCAGGGGAATATGTGTGGCAATGGATTTTAAGAGTGTGGGATAATGGTGGGAGGAATAGAAGGCTGGATCAGGCTGAATTTATTGATATGGACCCACTAAGCAGAGATTCTGCATTCAGTGTTACAGCTCAAGCAGTTAGAAAAGGTGTTAATGGCTTGTTTGGGTGGTTGGTTGAAACATGGATCAAAAGGTGGCCAACATTACCTGAGATTGAAATGCCAGAACTGCCCTGGTATAATGTAGATGAGGGGATCCAGAGGCTTAGAGAGATTGGGATGTTAGAGTGGATTTATCATGCAAAGCCTGCTCTTACACCCCAGGAATGTCCAGAGGATGCACCTTTTACCAGAACAGTGAGAAATAAGTTTGTGAGACTAGCACAATCATCTCAAGAGCTCTGTGGTTGCATTTCTCTGTAGGTCAGATATTACTGTAGGAACTGCTGTCACTGAACTGGAATCTTTAAACACAATGGGGATGACAGGATCCTGAGTTGGCAGAAGCCAGGTGGCAGCACTTAATCACCAAAGACAGGGTAGACGCGGCTATTATAATAGACAACAAACTCAAAGGAGGCATCAAAATTATATGACATGCAGAGATTTGTGGCATTGGCTAGTAAATCATGGGGTGCCTAGAAATACAATAGAAGGGCAGTCTACTAAATTCTTGTTGGAGATATAAACAAAAGAGTTCTAGGTCAAGGGAGCAGAAGTCTAACCTGAATTACAAAAACACAGAGTCACGGCCCCTTAATCAATTTCCAGACTTGAAACAGTTTACAGACCCTGAGCTCCTTGAATGAAGGGGAGGCCAGGTCCCTATGGGGGAGAAACCTGTTACACTGCCACAAATTTATACTGTTAACCTTCCTCTAAGTCTTCCCCAAGGAGACCGACGGCCTTTTACCAGGGTAACTGTGCATTGGGGAAAAGGAAATGATCAGATATTTCGGGGATTATTAGACACTGGTTCAGAAGTGACATTAATTCCAGGAGACCCAAACATCACTCTGGACCACCAGTCAGAGTGGGGGCTTATCGAGGCCAGGTGATCAATGGAGTTTTAGCTCAGGTCCATCTCACAGTGGGTCCAGTGGGCCCCCAGACCCATCCTGTAGTTATTTCCCCAGTTCCAGAATGTATAATTGGCATAGACATACTGAGCAACTGGCAGAATCCCCACGTTGGTTCTCTAACTCGTGCAGTGAGGGCTATTATGGTGAGAAAGGCCAAGTGGAAGCCACTAGAACTGCCCCTACCAAGCAAAATAGTAAATCAAAAGCAATACCGTATTCCTGGAGGGATTGCAGAGATTACTGCCACTCTTAAGGACTTGAAAGATGCAGGGGTGGTGATTCCCACCACATCCCCATTCAACTCTCTTATTTGGCCTGTACAGAAAACAGATGGGTCTTGGAGAATGATAGTGGATTATCATAAACTCAACCAGGTGGTAACTCCAATTGCAGCTGCTGTTCCAGATGTAGTATCATTGCTTGAGCAAATCAATACATCCCCTGGTACCTGGTATGCAGCTATTGATCTGGCAAATGCTCTTTTCTCAATAGCTATTAGTAAGGACCACCAGAAACAGTTTGCTTTC
Organism: Tamandua tetradactyla; assembly: GCF_023851605.1. Classification (NCBI taxonomy): domain Eukaryota; kingdom Metazoa; phylum Chordata; class Mammalia; order Pilosa; family Myrmecophagidae; genus Tamandua; species Tamandua tetradactyla. The sequence goes on along the minus strand of NW_027518245.1, from coordinate 669,312 downwards.
AGCTGGCAAGGTCAGCAATATACTTTCATTGTCCTACCTCAGGGGTATATCAACTCTCCAGCCCTATGTCATAATCTTGTTCACAGAGACCTTGATCGTTTCTCCCTCCCACAAGACATCACACTGGTCCATTATATTGATGATATCATGTTGATTGGACCTAGTGAGCAAGAAGTAGCAATTACTCTAGATTTAGTGGTAAGGCATTTGCATGTCAGAGGATCGGAGATAAATCCAACAAAAATACAGGGGCCTTCCACCTCAGTAAAATTTCTAGGTGTCCAGTGGTGTGGGGCATGTCGAGATATCCCTTCTAAGGTGAAGGATAAATTGCTGCATCTGGCCCCTCCCACAACCAAAAAAGAGGTACAACGCCTAGTTGGTCTTTTTGGATTTTGGCGACAACATATTCCTCATTTGGGTGTGCTACTTCGGCCCATTTATTGAGTGACCAGAAAAGCTGCTAATTTTGAGTGGGGACCTGAACAAGAGGAAGCTCTGCGACAGGTCCAGGCTGCTGTGCAAGCTGCTCTGCCACTTGGGCCGTATGATCCAGCAGATCCAATGGTGCTGGAAGTGTCAGTGGCATACAGAGATGCTGTCTGGAGCCTGTAGCAGGCCCCTATAGGAGAATCACAATGCAGACCCTTAGGACTTTGGAGTAAAGCCTTACCATCTGCTGCAGATAACTACTCTCCTTTTGAGAAACAGCTTTTGGCCTGCTACTGGGCCTTAGTAGAGACTGAACACTTAACCATGGGCCACCAAGTTACCATGAGACCTGAGTTGCCTATCATGAGTTGGGTGTTGTCTGACCCACCAAGCCATAAAGTTGGGTGTGCACAGTAGCACTCTATTGTAAAGTGGAAATGGTATATACGAGATAGAGCCAGAGCAGGTCCTGAAGCCACAAGAAAGTTACATGAAGAAGTGGCACAAATGCCCATGGCTTCCACTCCTGCTGTCACATTACCTTCTCTTTCCCAGACCAGAGCTATGGCCTCTTGGGGAGTTCCTTACAGTGAATTGACTGAGGAAGAGAAAACTCGGGCCTGGTTTACAGATGGTTCAGCACGATATGCAGGTACCACCTGAAAGCTGCAGCATTACAACCCCTTTCTGGGGTGTCCTTGAAGGACAGTGGTGAGGGGAAATCCTCCCAGTGGGCAGAACTTCGAGCAGTGCACCTGGTTGTTCATTTTGCTTGGAAGGAAAACTGGCCAGAGGTGCGTTTGTATACTGACTCATGGAATGTTGCTAATGGTTTGGCTGGATGGTCAGGGACTTGGAAAGACCATAATTGGAAAATTGGTGACAAAGAGGTCTGGGGAAGAAGTATGTGGATAGACCTTTCTGAGTGGGCTAAAAACAAGAAGATATTTGTGTCCCATGTGAATGCACACCAGAGGGTGACTTCAGCAGAGGAAGATTTTAATAATCAAGTGGATAAGATGACCTGTTCTATGGATACCAGTCAGCCTCTTTCCCCAGCAACTCCTGTTATTGCCCAATGGGCTCATGAACAAAGTGGTCATGGTGGTAGGGATGGAGGTTATGCATGGGCTCAGCAACATGGACTTCCACTCATCAAGGCTGATCTGGCTACAGCCACTGCTGAGTGCCCAATCTGCCAGCAGCAGAGACCCACACTCAGCCTGATATGGCACCATTCCCCGAGGTGACCAGCCAGCTACATGGTGGCAGGTTGATTACATTGGACCACTCCCTTCATGGAAGGGGCAGTGATTTGTTCTAACTGGAATAGACACATACTCTGGATATGGGTTTGCTGTCCCTGCATGCAATGCTTCTGCCAAAACTGCTATCCATGGGCTTACAGAATGCCTTATCCATCGTCATGGTATTCCACATAGCATTGCTTCGGATCAAGGAACACACTTCACAGCAAATGAAGTGCGAGAATGGGCACATGCTCATGGAATTCTCTGGTCTTACCATGTTCCCCATCATCCAGAAGCAGCTGGATTGATAGAACGGTGGAATGGTCTTTTGAAAACTCAATTACGGTGCCAACTAGGTGGCAAAAACTTGAAAGGCTGGGATAATGTTCTCCAGGAAGCTGTGTATGCTCTGAATCAGCATCCGCTGTATGGTGCTGTTTCTCCCATAGCCAGGATCCATGGGTCCAGGAACCAAAGGGTGGAAATGGGTGTGGTGCCACTCACTATTACTTCTAGTGATCCACTAGGAAAATTTTTGCTTTCTGTCCCTGCTACCCTGAGTTCTGCTGGTCTACAGGTTTTAGTTCCAAAACAGGGTGTGCTTTCTCCAGGAGAAACAACAGTGATACCACTGAACTGGAAGTTACAATTGCCACCTGGTCACTTTGGGCTACTTATGCCTCTGGATCAACACACCAAGAAGGGATTACATTATTGTCTGGGGTAATTGACCCTGACTATCAGAAGGAAGTAGGACTGCAACTACATAATGGAGGAAAAGAAGAGTTTTCTTGGACTATAGGAGATCCCCTGGGATGTCTATTAGTACTACAATGCCCTGTGATTAAAATCAATGAAAAACTGCAACAACACAATCCAGGCAGGACCACTAATGGCTCTGAGACTTCAGGAATGAAGGTTTGGGTCACCCCACCAGGCAAAGAACCACGGCCAGCTGAAGTGCTTGCTGAGGGGAAAGGGAACATGGAATGGATAGTGGAAGAAGGTAGTGATAAATATGAACTTCGACCACGTGATTGGTTACAGAAACAAGGACTGTAATGCTGTTTTGTTCATGTTATACTGTTTAAGTTGTAAGATATCAAGTTTAAGAATGAATGTTGCCCAAGGATTTGTACCCTATTCTGGAGAGATTTAATGTGTTTCCAGTTATATGCAGGACAGTTGAGTATTATCAGGTAAAAGAAAAAATGTGTGCTTATTTGTTTTCATTTGGAAATTAAGTATGGTCTAAGGTGATATATACATATATATAGGTGCCAAGTTGACAAGGGGTGGACTGTTATGGTTAGGGACAGGTGTCAACTTGGCCAAGTTGTGGTACCTGTTCATCTGATTGGGCAAGCACTGGCCTGTCTGTTGCAATGAGGACATTACATAGGATTAGGTCATGATCACGTCAGCTACATCCACAGCTGATTCCATTTGTAATCAGCCAAAGGGGAGTGTCTTCTGCAATTAGTGATGCTAAATGCAATCATGGAAGCCTTTTAAGGAGGACTCAGAGGAGACAGGTTCCATTCCTGCTTTGGCTGGTGAGCCTCTCCTGTGGAGTTCATCCAGGCCATCCATCGGAGTCATCGGCTTCGAAGCCTGCCCTGTGGATTTTGGACTCTGCATTCCTACGGTCACGTGAGACACTTTCATAAATTTTATATTTGCAAGTGTTCCCTGTTGATTCTGTTTCTCTAGAGAACCCTAACTAATACATGTGGCTATATTAATTTCAGACAAAATTCACTATATGAAGAAGTATTAGAATGATATAATGATAAAACTGTCACTTTAACAGGAAGATACAACAGTACTAAGTTTATATATACCTAATAACATAGGTTCAAATATGCAGAATAAACAGTGACAGAAGTAAAATGAGAAAAAGATAAGCTGACAATTACACTAAGAAATTTAACAAAGTTTCTCAATATCTGATAGAATGGTAAAAAAAATTCAGTACAGATTTAAAAGATTTAAAAGCATGATTAATCAATCTGATCAAATTGAGTTATCTGGATCTCTGTATCCGATGATAACAGAAAACAAACATTTAAGTGCACATTAAAAATTTACTAAAATACATCATATGCCTGCTGTGCTGGTTTGAAAATATGTATTTCCCCTAGAAAAGACATGTTTTAATCTAAATCCCATTTTATAAAGGCAGAATAATCCCTATTCAATTCTGTATATTTGAAACTGCAATCAGATCATCTCCCTGGAGATGTGATTTAATCAAGGTGGTTATTAAGATGGATTAGGTGATGACATACCCATTTAGGTGGGTCTTGACTAGTTTCTGGGGTTCTATAAAATAGGAAACATTTTGGAGAATGAGAGATTCAGAGAGAGCAGAGCAGAACAACATAGCTGCAAGAAGCAGAGTCTACCAGCTAGCGACTTTGGAGATGAAGAAGGAAAATGCCTTCCAGAGAGCTTCATGAAACAGGAAGCCAGGAGTAGAAGCTAGCAGATGATGCTATTTTCACCATGTGCCCTTCCAGATGAGAGAGAAATCTGACTGTACTTGCCATATACCCTTCCACTTGAGAGAGAAACCCTGAACTTCATTGGCCTTCTTGAACCAAGTTATCTTTCCCTGGATGGATGCCTTTCATTGGACATTTCTATAGGCTTGTTTTAAGTGGAACATTTTCTTGGCCTTGCAACTGTAAACTAGCGACTTATTAAACCCCCCATTTTAAAAGCCATTCTGTTTCTAGTATATTTCATTCCAGCAGCTAGCAAACTAGAGCATCTGCTTATAAAGCAAGTACCAAAAAATTTTACATTGAAATCAAATTGAATGTTACCTTATCCTGTGGACTTCAACTAGGAATCCAAACAGAAAGATAACCAGAGTCTCAAATATCTGGCAATCAAACAACATATTTCTAAATAACCTATTGGTCAAAGATGAAATTATAATGGATATTACAATATGCTGTTAAATAAATTTTGAAAATATGGTAAGTCAAAACTCCTGGGGTGCAGCTAATGCAAGGTTCAGAGGGAAAATTATACCTTCCAATGCATATTTTAGAAAAGAAGAAATGCTGGAAAGTCAATGGTCAGTGATCTAATATTCAATTTCAAAGAATCTGGAAAAAGATGACCAAATTAAATCCCAACAATGTATAAGGAAAGACATAATAAAGAGAAGAGCAGAAATCAATAACTAGAACATAAACATGCAAATAAGAGAAAATTTATAAGCCACAAAACCATATTTCTGAAAACGTTAATACAATTATTTAACCCCTCACAAGACTTATAGAAGAGAAGGAGAATGAAAATGAGACAGATGGAAGGAGTGAGAGAACACAAATTAACAGTATCAGAAATGAAAACAAAAGGACTTGTGAACAATTTTAGGGCCAATAAATTTGACAACCTGCATAAAATAGACAACTTGCTTGAAAAATGTTACTTAGAAAAACTGTCACACTAATAAAATCTGAATTATCATGCCTTTACTAAAGAAAGTAAGTATGTAATTAAAAACCCTTCCAAAGCACATCTCTAAGCACAGATAGCTTCACAGGTTAATTCTCCTAATCATTAAAAGAGAAATAATTTCATTCTTCACAAACTATCTAAAGAAATGAGATGACACAGTTGTCAACTTGTTTTATTAGGATACTATAAGAAATAAATTAAAAGATTCTTGCAGAAATGCAAGGGAGTTTAACATATGAGAATCAATCAATGAAATCCAGTACACAAAAAGAGTAAGAAGAAAACACGTAGGATTATCTCAATAAAGGGAGCTAAAACTGATAAAAATCACCCATCTTCAAATTAGACATTAGGGAGTTTCCTTAATGTGATAAAGGGGATCTAAAAATGCCTTCAGGGTTAAATTTTGAATATATCCCTTCTGAGATCAAAGGTTATTCATTATCATATCACCTTTCTACTCTACATTGTACTAGAGGTCCTAGAAAATAAACTAAGGCCAAAGAAAAAAAAACAGGATATAGTCTACATTGTTCTAGAGGTCCTAGAAAGTAAATAAGGCAAAAGTGAAAAAAAATAGAAGGTATAACAGAAAAAAATGAATAAATAAAACTGAATTAGATTAGCTTATAGGATTCTACATGATAGAAATCCAAGAGAATCTGCAAACTATTGCAAATTATTGTAAAGATGTCTATTCTTTCCAAATTAATCTATAGATTCAATGCAATCTCAATCAAAATCTCATCAAATTTTTTTCATGGAAAAATTTTAGCTGATTAGAAAATGTATCTGGAAATTCAAGGACCCATAAGAGCCAAAATTATTTCAAAATTATTATGAAAAAGTGGAATAAAACAGGAGGCCTTACACTATTTGACTTCAAGGCCACCTATCAAAAATTACAATAATCAAGACAGTATGCTATCATGATAAGGACAGACATTGATCTCAATGGAGCAGGGTAGAGTCCAGAATTTATCACACTTGTGAGGTCAGTTCATTTTTGCCCAAGGTGTGCACCAAAGCAGTTCAATAGTGAATGAAAATTCATGTTAATAAACAATGCTGTAATAACTAGCTATTTATGTGTTAAAAATAAGTCATAACCATACCTCCCAGAGTATGTAAGATGAGTTGTAGACTGACCATAAACTTAAATGTAAAAACAAATACTATAAAGGTTCTATCAGAAAAAAAATGGAACATATTCATGACCTTGAGGCAGGCAAAGGTTCTTGCAACAGGACACAAAAGCCTTTAACATAAAAGCAATGACAAATATGTTGGACTTTTAAAAGTATGAACCATTAAGAGAGTCTTCATGGATGTGCACAAAATCATTGGTTCACACCTAAGATTTCTGTACTTCACTGTCTACAAGTGTGCCAATTTGAAAGTATTTCTATGTATCCAAGTAAAACCATGTTTTAATCCTAATCCAATCTTGTGGGAGCAGGTTGGAATGTGTGATTAGATTATCTCATAGAGGTGTTCATGCCCAGCTGTGGGTATTAAATTCTCATGGAGATGTTACTCTGCCAATTCCAGGTGGGTCTTGACTAGTTCATTGGAATCTTTTAAAAGAAGAAACACTTTGGAAAATCAGAAGCAACAGAAATGACAGAGTCTAGAGAAACTATAGAACCTTCAGAGCCAACAGTACCTTCACAGCAGAGCTGATACAGATGCCAACACTTGGAGAATGGAGAAACAGATGTTTGGAGATGCTTGGAGCCCAGTAGACTTCATCAGGAGATGTTAAGCAAACCAGAATATGGAAAGAGCCAAGGGAAGCCAAGAGATGAAAGCCAACCCCAGAGAAGCAAGTGAGGAACCCCCCAGGAACAGAGGCTGAAATCAATGGAGCCCAGGAATAAGGGTCCAGCAGATGCCAGACATATGACTACCTAGCTGACAGAGGTGTTCCTGATCACTCATCTTTCTTGAGTGAAGATAACCTTTTTTTCACTTCCTTAGAACTGTAAACTTGCAACTTGCTAAATTCCCCTTTATAAAAGGCATTCCAATTCTAGTATCCTGCATTCTGGCAGCTTGCAAACTAACACAATAAGTTAAACATCAGCTTAAATAAAAATGTAAGAGGGGAAGAAAATAAAAGTATCCTACTATTATCAAAGACCCATTAATCTCTCCCTTCAAATATGACAACATTGGTTTCATATATTTGGGGGATATGCTACTAGGTACATATATACTTATAATTATTTTGTCTCCAAGCTGAATTGCCCCCTTTGTCGGTATGAATATCTTTGTCCCTTGTAACTGTTTTTGCCTTACAGTTTATTATGTCTGTGATTAGTATAGCTACCCCAGCTCTCTTTTGGTTACTAGTTGCATGGTGTATTTTTTCCATTCTCTCACTTTTAACCTACTTGAAGGTCATTCCCTTGCAGACAGCATATAGTTTGGGTATGCTTTTTGATCTAGTCTGCTACTTTTGGTCTTTTGACTGGAGATTTTAACATATTCATATTTACAGTCACTACTGTTTATGCAGGATTTTCTTATTCCATTTTGTTATTTATATTTAGCCTCTGTAAATCTTAGGATATTTTTTGGACCTCAATGCTTTCATTAACTCCTACACTTATATTTATTTGATTTTTTTGTGCCATACCATACTGAGTGACTTCTCTTTTATACTCAGTCTATTTTAAATATATTTTTTGTTATGGGTATCATGAAGTTAAGATTTAACATAGCAAGTAAAAAACAAACATATTTGGTTTGATACCAACTTGACCTCAATAACATACTCACTTTTTCTTTACCTGTCCCTCTACCTATTTAGGCATTTGTTATCAATTATATCTTCATACACTGCATGTCTATATGCAAAGATTTGTCATTCCTTTTTATTCATTTGCATTTTAGCACCTGTTGGAAGTGGATTTACATATAAAACAATACACTACAGTAACACTAGCATTTATAATTGACTGAAGAGCAACCTTTACTGGAGGTCTTTCTTTACGCTATTTTGAACCACTGTCTAGTTCTCTCCTTTCAGTGAGAAGAACTCCCTTTAAGCATAGATTGTTGGGCAGGTCTATTGGGGATGAATTCCCTCAGCTTTAATTTATTTTGAAATGTATCTATTTCTCTCTCATTTTTGAAAGTCACCAGATATCAAATTATTGGTTGTCAGTTGCTGTCTGTCAGAACCCACCGCCTTCTTGCCTCTATAGTTTGTGATAGCAGATGAGCACTCAATCTAACTGGAACTCCATTGTACATGACATACTGCATTTCTCTTGCAGATTTCAGAATTCTCTTCCTGTAAATCAGTATAAGACTAGATGCATTTTTCTTTATGTTTATCATGTTTGGTGTTCCCTGGGTTTCTTGAATGTGCATTTTCCTGTCTTTTGGTAGGTTTAGGAAGTTCTCTGTCATTATTTATTTGACTTACCTTCTGCTTCTTTTCTATTCTCCTTCTGGGAATCCCATAACATATATTTTGGTAGCCTTGATGATGTCCCTGAGGTTTCCTAAGTTATTTTCACATTTTATATTTCATTCTTTCTTCTCCTCAGCCCGATACATTTCATGTATCTTCTCTTTGAGCTCACTGATTCTTTCTTCTGCCACTTCCAGTGTGCTATCAAAACCCTCCTCATAATTTTTTCATTTCAGCTATTGTGGTCTTCAGCCCCAGTACTTTTGTTTAGGTTCTCTTTAAAATTTCTATATCTTTACTAAGATTCTCATATCACTCATTCATTTTTTCCTGATAAAGTTTAGCTCATTCTCTGCATTTCCCTGGATATTTTTATGATCATGTTTTACAAGAATTGTTTGGCATACCCACATTATGGTTTCATTCACTGATGTTTTCCGGATTTTTATCCACTTCCTATGGAGGGGCCATCATTTCTTCTGTCTTTGCTTGTCTTGTACTCTTGCTGCACACTTTACATTTTTAATATTTTAAAAAATGTTAACACTGGAATTTATTGCCTGGGATGTCTTTTTCTTGATTTTGTAACAAGCTGCTGATAAGAAAAGAGATTTTCTTGAGCATCATTAATTAACATCATGAAGGTCCACCCAAGGCATATATAGTGTGCAGTGTCTGCCTTGCCTTCTCTAAGTTTATGTATTTTCCTGGCTTTGCTTTTTAGTTATTTTGGAGTTTCTGTTTAAAGGAGTTTGATGGCTCCCTGTATTTTCCAGGAAACAGACCTCCTTCTCCCAGGTGTTTAAAGGCAAGACTTTGTCCCAAGATTGTCCACTGACATAGTTTCTTAGAATATTTTCATTAACTCAAGCCATTTTTCCTAGAGGGTACTTTGAGATACGGAAAGGGGACATGCCAGAGATGTTTTCTAAGTCAGTCTTCCCCAGCCAGAACAGGGTCAGGGACCCATAGAGGGAAGCAAGACTGGTTCAAAAGTACCTTGGGGACTGCGTCAGGAATAACACCATGAGCCTCCTTCAGACTTCAACAAATATGAGCTTTCTTGACCTGCACAGCAAACATACAAATGTAACCCTTCAGCTTTTCCCCAACAGTCCTGAGGAAACATTGCATCTTTAAGTCTCCACCCCTGTCACATTTTTCTGTGATGGATTGGAATGATAGCTATCCTCAGAGCAAGATCGCCTGCTACCCAAAGTGGCTAATCAAAAGCAATGATTAGTGAACAGCTCTGCCCATTTCATGTGCTTTTCATTCACAAATGAGGTAGCCTGGCACTGAATTCTCAGCAGCCTGCCACAAGAGTCAGTATGGGCACTGGTAACCACCACACAAAGATGACAGGTTTTACTATAGTTTACTAACCTCTTCCTCTTGCTCCTGACTGGATGCTGTACAGTTTCCAACAGGCACCCAGGGTCTCAAAATATTTGTTTTAGACAGTTCTTGCATATTTAATAATTGTTCTGGTGGGAGGACTGAATTCTGGAACTCACTACTCAACACTCTTGCTACACTCTCTCCCTCATTTTTAAAAGACAATCTTATTGGATATGGAATTGTTAGGTGGCAATATTTTGCTTTCAGCACTTTACCCCTTCCCACTGCCTTAAAAACTCCACAGTTTTCTGTGAGAAAAGAGCACTTAGTCTTATTGAGGCTTCTTTGAACATGGCATGTTGCCTGTCTCCTGTGGCTTTCAGAATTCTTTCATTAACTTTGGCATTTTTTTTTATTATCATATGCCTTGCAATGGGTTTGAGTTTATCCTGTGAAGAGTTTGTTGAACACATTTTGAAGTTATCTTTCCTTGCTTGAATGCTATTTAGTTTGTAAAAGCTGCCAGAATGCAATTTATCAGAAACAGAATGGCTTTTTATAAAGGAAATTTATTAAGGCGCAAATTTACAGTTCTAATGTTGTGAAAAATGTCCAAATTAAGGCACAGATATAAAAATGTTCAAACAAAGGCATCTTGGAAAAGAACCTTGGCTCAAGAAGGCTGATAGTGTTCAGGCTTTCTCTCGCAGTTGGAAAAGCACATGGTGACATCTGCTAACCTTCTCTCCTTGGGAGTGTTTTCTTTATACATCTCCAAAGGTCTCTGACTGTGTGGGCTCTGTGAGTTCTGACGTTTTTCCAAAGATTGTCCCTCTTAAAGGGCTCCATTTAGCAACCCCACAATGAATGGATGGTGAGATATTTCCATGAAAACCATCTAATCAAAAGTTACCATCCATAGACAGAATTTCCAGGATGAGCCAGGATGCAGCATAATGGAATTGAGAAAGCCTTCTTGACAAAGGGGGAAGAGAAAAATGAAACAAATAAAGTTTCAGTGTCTGAGAGATTTTAAATAAAGTTGAGAGGTTATCTTGGAGGTTATTATTATGTATTGTACAGATCTTTTTAGTTTATGGTATAATGGAGTGGCTGGAGGGAAGTATATGAAACTGCTGAGCTGTATTCCAGTTAGCCTTGATTATTAAAGATGACTGTATAAAGATCTAAGTTTATAATGTGATTGTGTGATTGTGAAAATCAGATAGTGTTTGATATTCCCTTAATCCAGGGTACAGACAGATGAGTAAAAAATGTGGAAATAAATAAATAAATAGGGGATAAGGGGTAAACTAAATGGGGTAGATGGAAACACTAGTAGTTAATGAGAAGGAGGGTTTAGGGGTTTGGGATGTATGAGCTTTCACTTTTATCTTTTTATTTCTTTTTCTGGGGTGATGCAAATGTTCCAAAAAATGATTGTGGTGATGAATACATACTATGTGATGATATTGTGAGTTACTGATTGTACACCATGTATGGGCTTTATGTGCATGAAGATTTATCAATAAAAATATATACATATAAAAGTTACCACCCACAATTGTGTGGATCACATCTCTATGGAAACAATAGAAAATATCCAACCCAGCAATATTGAATGAGGATTAAAGCACATGAATTTTTCTGGGGTAAATAATTGCTTCAAACTGACACAAATGTTTTCCTTGATACCTTAACATTTTACATTTTATCTGGGCTTTAATAAGGATGTTTCTGCCAGCTGATTTTGGTATAAAACTTTTCTGCATGGAATAGAACCCTGGAACAGCTCATTCCACCACTCTGAAGACCCTCAGATATGTTTTAAGCTTTTTCAGAATTGCAGATACTAGAACATGTTTAAATTCTAAGATGATGGAACATATTGATGACAGGCAGTAATTTAAGATATAGACTATAATTTCCACACAATAATATGCAATTACTGATGTAGGAAATTATAGAATTAGACATGAATTTATAGAGTAAAATCATAGCTGGGATTAAAGATAATGCCTTGTCACTCATAGGAGAGATTAGATTAACAATACATACCAGTCTAGAAATACTTTCAATTTTAATGGTCAAAATAATCTATTTCCAAAGTTAGCTATAATATTTGTAAAAGACTTTCAACAATCTACTTAATGTTAGAAGGGCAAGACTTTGGTGAGTCAAAGTCATGTCAAAAGTTTTAAAATATTGTGCAAAAGATATACAATTGATCTGCAAGACCTACTAAGATTGCTTGGAATTCTAGAGAAATGTCCCAAATAGCCTGGTGTCATAGCCTCAGATACAGTGCAATATTTATAATGTACCCTGGTAGAACTGTTTCCTAAGGGGAACCTGGTATTTTAGCCCAGTAGGACCTCTCTCTGCAGGAAAAACAGTTTCTGTGGGGCCTTATCATAGCTCTAGCTTGGAAACATTCAATATGCCACTTTGGAATTCACAATAATTAGTAGCTGGGACAAGGACATTTAACTCTGAGACCTACCTGAAATAGCCAGGCTTCTAGAGATGAATGGACTTTAAGGTTAATGGGGCCTGGAGGATGAGATTGGATATAATGATCCCTGATGTCAAATGTTTTTGATATTTATAGAGCCCAGAATAAATTCAATCACCACTTATAAATAATCTATGTTTCTCAGAAGTTTCAGTATCTTAGCTTCTAAAGCAAAATCATACAATGGGATGAATTAAACAATATAATTGCATTGGCACATAGTTTTGAAGCTAGAAGACTGTCTTTATCCTGGGGTCCATTAAAATTCAGCTTGCAAATGCTTCCATGGCTTCTTCTCCTCTGTAAAATCTCCTTTGCTTTTAAGGACTTTAACCATACTGGGTGTTCTAGTTTGTTAGCTGCTGGAATGCGATATACCAGAAACAGAATGGATTTTAAAAAGGGAAATTTAATAAGCTGTAAATTTACAGTTCTATGGCTGAGAAAATGCCCCAATTAAAACAAGTCTATAAAACTGTCCAATCTAAGGCATCCAGGGAGAGAGAAATACCTTGGTGAACACAGTCACAGTTCTCTCTTGGCTGGAAGGGCACATGGTGAACATGGTCAGGGTTTCTCTCTCATCTGTAAAGGCATGTGGCAAACATGGCATCATCTGCTAGCTTTCTCTCCTGGTTTCCTTTCACAAAGCTCCCCGGGAGGCATTTTCCTTCTTCATCTGCAAAGTTCACTGGCTGATGGACTCTGCTTCTTGTGGCTATGTTGTTTGCTCTGCTCTCTTTGAATCTCTTATTCTCTAAAATGTTTCCTCTTTTATAGGACTTTGCAGAAACTAATCAAGAAACACCCAAGTAGGTGGAGACATGTTATCACCTAATCCAGCCTAACAACCGCTCTTGATTAAATCACATCTCCAAGGAGATGATCTAATTACAGATTCAAGCATACAGTATTGAATAGGGATTATTCTGCCTTTACAAAATGAGATTTTGATTAAAACATGGCTTTTCTAAGGGACATACATCCTTTCAAACCAGCACACTGGGTTAAGTTTTACCCTTGTTCAGTTTAGTCACACCTTACTAATAAATCTTAAAGTTCATATTTGCAAAATGTTCATACCCCCAGGAGTAGGATTGAGACCTGACACCTGATGATTTGGAGTTCACTGTCTGGGAGATCACTATATTATTAGTAGTAAATACTTTAATAAAGACAGAGGTATTGGTGAACTTTGATAGGTACCAACAAAGACTTGAATATTCAATGAAGGCTTCTAAATTACTGATACCTAAACCAGTATCTGAAAGAAGGCCATGCTGGATACTGCTGCAAGGTACTCCAAGAATAGGAGACTGCACAGGGGAGTCATTAATGCAATGTAGAGGTGGGAATCTCCCATTTACATCACTCATCCTAAGGCAATGGGATTAAAAACACGTTACATATATACAGTACACTCCACATAACAGTTTTTTTTTCATGTGCACATGGAATATTCTCCTGGGAAAGCTATATGTCTGGTCATTTAACAAGACTAAAATGTTTTACAAGGTTAAAGTCAGACAAAATATCTTCTCCAATGAGAAAAAATGAACATAAAATTCAATAACTGAAGGAAAGTTGGGAAATTCACATATATGTGGAAAATAAACAATAAAGTTCTAAGCAACCAGTGGGTCAAAAAGTAAATCACAAAAGAAATTAGCAAATACTTTGAGATGAATCAAAACCATAATAAAACATCACAAAACATGGTATAAAATGATAAGAGGGCTCAGAGAGAAATGTATAGGTGGAAACACCTACTTTTATAAAGAGGAAAAAGCTTAAATCCAAAACTTAAAACCTAACTCTACATATTAAGTAACTATAAAAAGAAGAGCAAGCTAAACCCTAAATTATGAGAAAGAAGGAAATAACAAGGATTAAAGTGGACACACTGATGGAACAGGGAATCAGAAAGGGAGAAAACAATAGACAAAAATATCAAAGCCCAAAATTGTAAAAAGATCTAAAAAAATCTCCAAACCTTTAGCTAGACTGACAAAGAAAAAAGAACACAGGAATAACTAAAACCAAAAATGAAACTATGGCTATTACTGACTATAGACATTAAAGTATCATAAGATGATACTATGTAAAACTGATCACCAACAAATTTGATAACTGAGCTGAGATGGAAACACTCTTGGTGTTTACTTAAGAAGAAACAGAGTATTTTAACAGAAGTATGCCAAACAAAGTCAGTGAACCAGAACTGAAAACCTCAAAACAAACAAAAGTAGAGGACAAGATGACTTCACTGTTGAAATCTATGACATATTTAAAGATATATCACCAATCCTTTTCAAACTCTTCTAAGTATCAAAAGATAAGGGAATGCATCCTAACTAACCGTGTGAATCTAGCATTGTGCTTTTATGAACACCATACAGAGGCATTAAAATGGTAATAATTCTTCATGAATATAGATTTTTAAAATCCTCAACAAAATATTATTAAGTCTAACAGAATGTTAGCAGAACTACATGTTATGACCAAGTGGGACTTAGCTTAAGAATCCAAGGGATATGTCAATATATAAAAATCAACCAATATAATACTCCATATTAATTGACTCAAAAAATAAGATAATCTAATTTGATGCAGGAAAAAAAACATTTGATGAAACCCAACATTTTTCATGATAAAAATAAATGCAGTAGGACTTGAAAGGAAATTCTTATTAAAAAGGATTCATGAAAATCCACAGCTAGAATCATAAACAATGGAAAGTCTGAAAGCTTTCCTTCCTCTTATGGTCAGAAAGAGATAGGAATGCTTGCTCTCATTTTCTGCTATCAAACATTGTACTCAATATTCTTGACAGAGAAATTTTTCTCTAAAAAGAAATAAAAGACATGCAAATTGGAAAGGAGGAAGTAAAATTACCTCCTACGAAATGACATAATCTTATATAGAATTCTATAAAATGCATTCACACATATTAACACTTACACTTATGCACACACAAACACCCTAAAAGAGCTAATAAATTAAAGCAGTACAGTTGAAGAGTATAAGTTTAATGTGCATAAATCAGTTGTATTTATGCACACAAATTACAAGTTTAACTTGCATTAATCAGTTGTATTTATGCATAATTTGTAATCCTCATAATTTCCAAAAAAAGGAAATTAAGGGGAAAAATTTCATAGTGGCATCAAAAAGATTAAAATTCTTAGGAGTAAATTCAACTGAAGAATGCAATTATATACTGCTATCTATAAAATTTGGATCAAAGAAACTAAAGTGTACCTAAATAAATGGAAATAAATTGCATTTCATGGACTGGGAGATTCAATACCATTCAGGTGGTAATACTCCTCCAAATGATTTAGAGATACACTGTAACACCTATAAAATCCCAAAGGCCATTTTAAAAAATGTAAAACTTGACTCTTAAAATCGCATAGAATTACAAGAGATGTAGAATAGTTAATATGATGTTGCAAAAGGAGAACAGAATTGGAGGATAACCAATTCTCTATTTCCAAGTGTACTACAAATCTACTTTAATCAAAATATAGTCAGACTTTTCTCATTACATTTAGTTTATATTAGTGAGATGATGCAATGTTTGTCCTTTCATTTCTAGCTTATCTCACACATTATAATGACCTCAATGTTCATTCTCCTAGCTGCATGCCTCACAATTTCATTTATTTCTGTGTCTACTCAATGTTCCTTGTTTGTATACACCACAATTCATACTTTCCACTCATCAGTTGCTGTACCCTGAGGCCACCTCTATCC
The DNA here is from genome assembly GCF_023851605.1 of Tamandua tetradactyla. Classification (NCBI taxonomy): domain Eukaryota; kingdom Metazoa; phylum Chordata; class Mammalia; order Pilosa; family Myrmecophagidae; genus Tamandua; species Tamandua tetradactyla. The sequence goes on along the minus strand of NW_027518245.1, from coordinate 653,114 downwards.
ATTGGAAATAAAAAATAATGCTGCCATAAACACCAGTGAACAAATCTCTATTAAACCCTACTTTCAGTTCTTCAAAGTAGATATCTAATAATAGGGTTGCAGAGTCATATGGCAACCTTATACTTAGCTTCCTGTGAACCACCAAAGTATGCCAACCCCCAACAGTATTCTTGAAAACGTTAAAGAATACCCTGGGCTCTATGTAAGACTTTATAAAAGTTTTTACTTAAGTTTATTTTTTCAGAAACTTAAAGACCCCAGGTTGTTCCTAGACCAGATAAGCCCTGAAACCCAGAGCTACCAGTCTTTCCAACTACATCAACCAAGCTCATTCTTCTGCCCAATAAGGCTAACTCTCTTTTCCAGCATGCAAAAGTTAAAATGGTTGCTGCCCAGATATCCCTGAAGATTAAGAGAATGATCAAATAAGAGGGAGGAGGTATAACTGAGGAATTAAGATTTAACAAATGATTATGACTATGTCGACATTTGTGTTAGTTTACAAGCTGCCAGAATTGAAAGTTTTTAAAAAGCAGAATTAGTAAATTACAAGTTTACAGTTATGAGCCTATAAAAATGTCTAAACTAAGGCATCCAGAAATAGATCTCTTAATTCAAGGATGGCCAATGTATCAGGAACACCTCCATTAGTTGGGTAGTTATGTAGCTGACATCTGCCAGTCCCTTGCTCCAGGGCTCCATTCCTTTCAGCTTCTGTTCCTGTTGGGGTTCCTCACTTTGCTTCTCCAGGAGTGGCTTTCATATCTTGGCTTCTCTTGGCTCTCACCAGGTTCTGGCCTGCTTAACATCTCATGGTGATGTCTGCCAGGCCTCAAACCCACCTCCCACATCCATGTCTCTGTTCTCACAGTGTTGGCATCTGAGTCAGCTCTGCTCTGAAATTTCCATCAGTTCTGCCATTTCTGACTCTCTCCAAAATGTTTCCTCTTTTAAAGGATTCCAGTAAATTAATCAAATACTGGATGGGTAGAGTCACATCTCTGTCTGATCAAAAGGTCACACCTACAATTGGGCAGCTCACATCTCAGAGATAATCTAATCAGAAGTTCCCAACCTGTAGAATTGAATGAAGATTAAAAGAAATGGTTGCTCACACAGTTCTGATCAGGATTGAAACATGGCTTTACTAGGGTACACAAAACTTTCAAATTGGCACAGATTTTTTTTTCTAATGCATTAGAATAACTTGAAGGAAAGAACTGAAATTGTTAAAATGTAATCCAATAGCCCTGATCCTTGATAATGATTATATAACTATACAGCTTTTCTCATGCAACCATGTGATTATAAAAGCCTTGTGATGGACAGTCCCTGTACTGAATGTATGGGTAGATGAGTAATAAAACAAAGACATGCATGAAAAATAATAATAATAGACCAGGAATACAGAGAAAAATAGTCCTATGTAAACTATGGGTAATAATTATAATACTACTTTAATACACTTTCAGTAATTGTAACAAATGCAATTACTGTCATAAAATAGATTTATAAAAAGTGCTATCAATTGTAATATGCTTTCCACACCAATGCAGCTGTTGGTGATGGGGTGGTATAGAGGAATTCTGTATTTTATGCATGATTGTTCTGTAAATCCACAACTTCTTTAATAAAAATGTTTTAAATAAAAACACATATTGTGATACTGGCATAAAGGTAAACACATAGACCAAGGGAATAGAACTGATAGTCCAGAAATAAACCCATGCATCTATGGTCAATTTTAAGCATGACACTAAGATCCTGCACTCTGGAAAGAACAATGACTTCACTAAATTGTGTTGAGACAAATGGATATTCAGATACAAAGCATAAAGTGTAATTTCTATCTTATAGTACTTACATAAAATTAAGTCATTTAGAGAGTAAAATGTGATTTTAAAACTATGACACTCAAAAGAAAATATAAAAGTATATCTTCAAGACTTCAGATTTGGCTATTACTGCTTAGATATGACATTAAAAGCACTAGAACTAAAAAAAAATAGACAATTTAAACATACAAAAAATAAATCTCTTTCATCAAAGACAATCTCAAGAAATTGAAAAGCAACCTACTGAATGGAAGGAATTACTTGCAAATCATACAACTGACAAGGGTCAAATATCCAAACTACATTTTATAAAACTCTTTAAAAAATAATATAATGATAATTGTGCAATGGATCTGAAAAAACCACCCTTCAAGGGAACATATGCAAATGGCCACAGGCACATGAAAAGATACTTAACACCTCTGGTTATAAGAGTTAAGCAGGGCGGGCCACAGTGGCTCAGCAGGCAGGAATGTTTGCCTGTGATGCCAGAGGACCCGGGTTCAATTCCCAGTGCCTGCCCATGTAAAAAAAAAAAGAAAAAGAGATAAGCAAATCAAAATCACAATGTGACCCACTTCACACCCAATAGTATGGTTATAATTTTTTGAGAATCTAAAATAAATGTTGGTGAGGTTGCAGAGAAAGTGGAACCCTTTTATATTGTTGGTTGGGAATGCAAATTGGTGCCACCACTGTGGAAAATATTTCAGCAGTTTCTTAATATGTTTTATACAGAATTAACAGATGATCTGGCAATTCTACTCCTTGATATATACACAAAACTGAAAGAACATATTCAATGAATTGTATGCAAATATTCATAGATGCACTATTCACAGGATCCAACAGCTGAAAACAAACCAAATACCTATCCTCTAATGAATGAATTACCAAGATATGTTATGTGCAAACATTGGAATACAGTTCAGCTGTAAAAAAGAATGAAGGAATGGTATGACCTATTTGGACAAATCTCAAAAACAAAAGTGAGGGGTGCAAGGCTAGTTCAGTGATAGGATTCTCATCTGCCATATGGGAGACCAGGGTTCCCAAACAAAGAAACAAAATAATTCAACAAACTATGCTGCAATAACAGAATACTCACATGGAAAAAGAATGAACTGTGACACTGCCATGCACCATAAAAAAAAGTGAAATATGCCAGATTAGAAAGGTCACATTTAATAAAGATTCCATTTACCTGCAATAACCAGAATAGGTAAATCAACAGAGACAGAAAGAAGATTATGGGTGACAGGTTGAAAGGAGTGGGGAATGGGCAGTGAGTCTTTATATGGGTATAAAGTTTCTTTGGGAGGGTTATGAAATTGCTCTGAAAATAGATAAAGCTGATGCACTACACTGTGAAAGTACCAAACATGGCTGAATATACCAGTTAAAGTGGTCAAGTTTATGCTACATGAATTTCATCTTTAAAAATAGCAGATAAGCCCGAGCACAGAAATTGCATGAGGCTTTATTCAAAGAAATCCAGTTTTCTATGGAATACAAAATACATTTATTCTGATGCTTAGATCTGAATAGAAACTATAGTTCTAAATTTTAATATTTACTTCCTCATGTTTCTTTCTTCATTTCAAAAATGATACAATATTAGAGAAAAATTAAAAATGGCAAATTAAAATGAAACACTTGAATTCCTCTCAAATATCCAATTCAATTGTGAATGAAAGGGAAACAAAATTATGTCTTGTACTAGTATGCACTGTAATTTTTATATAATTTTCTCTCATCAAAAGCAAGAATAAAATTGGCATCCAAATTGGCTTAGGATAATTAATAACTTTTATAACCTGTTCTAGAGAGTTAGTGGCTTCTACCCTATCACTCCTATCCTCCATTCTTAATCCAAGTAACCCCTTATTTTTTTTATTTTTCTCATATCATTAGTCATATAAGAAATTCATATTTCTCCATCTTCCATGCATTTTTATTTCTAGATTTATTTCAGAGAATTCCAGCAATTTCTCTGTAGTGAAAGTATGATTGGTTCCCTGCTAAATCTCCAGGACCTGGAGTACTTCCTGGTACACAAAATATAGCCAAAAGGATTTATGAATAATAAAAAAATGAATGAATTTTCTAAGCTTCCCTTCACAAGGTCTTATATATCCATATGAGGGCTGCAATTTTTTAATTGGTAATTCCAATCAAGATGAACAAGTGAGTGTCCCACAGAACAAAGCACTGACTACATTTATTATATATATAATCAGGGTTTGACTCCTGGAACACAGCCCTTAAAAAGTTTTTTTACTGTTTGAAAGGAATTGAAAGCCTAGGTTATATTCACCTTGAGAAGAAGATGAACAGGGAAGAACTGTGGGAGAAGAAAAAAGTTCCACTTTCCATTTGAACCTTTCTCAGAACCTATTTGAAAAGTCTTCCACTCTTTGAGTTTTGATGAGTTCTCTGAACAGTAAATATGAGCAGACCTCATTTAATGCCATTTTTATATGTACTGAGTATACTGATACTTTTTTTTACATCAAACTAATACCTTAAATTTTATTGTGTCACCTCTTGTCTCACAAAACTCAATTACTATTTCTATCTGTGGGCTTTGTACTGGTTTGAATTTGTGGTGGACCCCAGAAAAACCATGTCTTTTAATCCTCATTCAATATTGATGGCTGGGAGTATTTGATTTTTCCCATGGAGATGTGACGGACCCAAATGTGGGTATTAAGTTTTTTGTTTTATTTATTTATTTATTTATTTATTTATTTATTTATTACATGGGCAGGCACCGGGAATCGAACCCGGGTCCTTGGGCATGGCAGGCAAGCACTCTTACCTACTGAGCCACCATGGCCTGCCCAGTATTAAGTTTTTATTAGAGGGAGATGTTACTCAACCAATTCCAGGTGGACCTTGAGTGGAATTCTTTAAAAGAGGAGACATTTTGGAGACAGCCCCTTTTTAGAGCCACAACAGAGCCCACACAGCCAGATACCTTTGGAGATGCAGGAGGAAAATGCCCCCAGCAGAGCATCATGAAACAGGAAGCCAGAAGAGAAAGCTAGCAGATGCCACCATGTTTACCATGTGCCTTTCCAGTTGAGAGAGATATCCTGAATGTCATCAGCCTTCTTGGACAAAGGTATCTTTCCCTGGATGCCTTAGATTGGACATTTCTTTACACGTGCTTTAATTTGGACATTTTCATGGCCTTAAAACATATAAACTTACAACTTAATAAATTCCCCCTTTTAAAAGCCATTGTTTCTGGTATATCACATTCTGGCACCTAGAATATTAGAACAGGCCCTTTTCCCATTTTTCTCTTGAATCTATTTTATTACTTTTACTCACCTCCTTGAAGATTCTAGGTATTTGCTTTTCAACATGGTAAGCACTAAATACTGGTGAGCCACATGTGGCTATTAAACTCAAATGAATCAAATTTAATAAAAATTTAAAATTTTAGTTTTTCAGTACCCTACCTAAATTTAAATGTCCACTAGCCACATGTGGCTTCTGTAATGGGTGGTGCAGATATAGAATATTATCTTCATTACAAAAATTACCATAAGGCACATTGATATTGACCTTTTAGATACTTCTTCTATTTATAATGATTTATTTTTTGCTCCACTCTATTAATTCTCTTCTGTCTTTTCTCAAATGATGTTTTATTGTATTTCTTTTAACTTCTAAGGTAGGGGATTAATATCATTAAGTTATTTACTTTAATAACTATAAGTATTTTTTTACAGCATAAGGCCAATAATTTTGCTGGGAATATTGGTTCAGCTTTGTCTTTTTGGAAATTTTATGCAATGTTTTCAATTATTATTTTTCTCCATATTGTAGATTTTTAAAACTTTTGCAAAGTTTATTTAGAGATATTTCACCTGTTATTTTTCAGTTCCTAATTTTTTTGAAACATGGGCAGGCACTGGTAGTTGAACCCAGGTCTCCAGCATGGCAGGGGAGAATTCTGCCTGCTGAGCCACTGTTGCACCACCCAGTTCCTACATTTTATATGTATATATTTATATGTTTTTTTTCATGAGCAGTCACCAGGAATCAAACCTCAATTCACTGGGCATGGCACATGAGAATTCTGTTACTGAGCCACCATTGTGGCATCCTCCTACATTATATTTTGTTTGTCATTATTTTATGGTTTTATTTTCTTTAGAATAGGAAATATTGGTTATCCCTTTCACATTTCTGAGGTCTTCCTACATCTTATTTTATAAATCATGTGGTTGCCCATTTCATGATCTCTTTAAACTTAGATCTTCTGTTTGGGTTGTGGTATTTTCATACATGTGTTTGTTGAATAACTGGAGAATTCATTCCACTTTTCTTCTTTAGGAAAGCAGTAAAGACTTTTATTTTCAAAACAAGTAAGAGATATAGGCATAACAAATGATAAATAAATAGGACTGAGATGAAGTCCTCATGCTAAGCCCATGTCAGCAAACCAAAGTTTACTTAAATTTCAGACTCTTAAAAGTGCTCCTGCTCCCAGAATCCAAAACCTGAGAACAACCAATCTTTATTCATTAAAGGATTATTTGCAAAAGGCAAATGAGAAAGTAAGGCTCATGACATTTGTGTCTTCCCAGCTGACAGAGAAACCCCAGATGCCATTTGCCCTCTCTTTGGTATGTCTCTGGGTGTCTTAGTTTGGGATATATTTAAGGCCTTAGAACTCTAAACTAGTAACAATAAATTCCCTTTATAAAAGCCATTCCATTTCTGGTGTTTTACATTCCAGTGGAATTAGCAAACTAAAACCAATTTTGGTACCAGAGAAGTGGGGTACTTCATTTTTCAAATTCCAAACATGTTGGAATGGCTTTTTATGTGGATAAAGGGAAGATTCTGGAGTAATTATGAGGTGATGAAAAGAAAGGCCTGATTTGTTTTGAAGGGACTGTTGGTAGAAATGTGGACTCAAAAGATACCTCTGATGAGGTTTTATACTTAAGTGATGAGCGTATCATTGCAAACTGAAAAGAAGACAACTCTTGCTTTAAGTGTTCTGGTTTTGGATGGAAGGTAGAATTTGAAAGCAATGGGCTGGGATACTTAGCTGAAGAGATTTCTCAATGAAATGTGGAAAATGCAGCCTGGCTGCTTCCTGCGGCTTAAAGCAGAAATGTGCCATGAAGAAAATAAGTTAAGAACTGAACTCTTGGGTAAAATGAAATCAGAAATTGATGGTCTAGAAAGTTACTGGCTTCCAGAAAGGGATACCAGAAAGCTAGTGCCCCAAGTATTTACCCAAACATGGAACCAGTCAGCCATATCCAGAAAAACTGGAATGGGAGATGGAGTTGTTCAGAAATGATTTGTGGAAAGTCATGACATTTCATGGCTTTGATTTCTGTGTATCACATGAAAATTATTTTTTTCATGAGACCTGTATAAATGGAACCACTGCTAGTCTGAACTAAAAAGATCAGACATTAAAGAACAATCTCTTCAAAGGCAGACATGGAAGTGAATGTCTGAAGCCAAAAATTATTTGGCCAAGAGGATGAATCAACTCATCCACATGGAAGGGCTGAGTATGCCCCAGAAGCAGAGAGCAGGCCATCTGCTTCATTGCTCAGGAAGAGCTTTGGTGCCCCACATCTTGGAGATTGTTGAGTTCATAAACTGAGAGTTCATGGGAGCCTGGCAGTTTCCCCCTTGTTCTAAAGGCATTGAGCGTATGCCCTGGATAAGGAATAATTCCAGGTGCTGCATTTATGCCTGCAGATGGTAGAGCTGAGAGAAATGTGGTATCCCCAATGATCCCAATGATCCCAGCATTGGGAGAGAACAAGACTGCTGCATAAACCCTTAGAGAAAATGGAACTGCCACTCTCTCAAGCCCCAAGAGTAAGTGACTGTCAGACTTTGAAATCAAATAGAGCATGCCCTTCAGGTTTTTGGAACTGTTTAGGACATTTGACCCATTTTCCCCCTATGGCAATGGGAACATATATCCTATGATTATCCTTCACTTGTATATTGTAAGCAAATAACTCATTATGAGTTTCACAGGACAAAAGGCAAAGAATTTTCCTTAGGAAAGACCATGCTTGTAACTGATTTTGATGAGATTTTATACTGTTTTTCACTTTTTATGGTATTTTTATAGTTACTGAAATGGCTTAAGTCTTTTGTCATATTGTGTTGGAATGAATCTATTTTGTATATGGGAAGGACATGTCTTTTGGGGGTCCAGATGATAGAATGTGCTAGTGTGAAACTATTATATACCTGAGAAAAACCATGTCATAATAATCATGATTCAATATTTCAGGGTGAGACCTCTTGATTAGGTTGTTTCCATGGAGAATGTGACACACCCAATTATGGGTGTGTGAGTTTTCATTTAGATTGCATCTATGAGGATGTGACCCTTTCAACTGTGGGAGGGACCTTTTGATTAGGAGGAAATGTAACTCTGCCCCATCCAAGGTGGGTCTTAAAAATTTTTTGTTAAATAAAAACAAAAAGACAAACAATGTGGGTCTTAATTGGTCTAATGGAGTCTTTAAAAGCTCTCATGGAAAAAGAAAGAGCCTCAGAGCCATCATAGACACCAGAGATGCTTAGAATGCACTTAGACCAAAGCCTAGCAGACATTGCCATTTGCCATCCTATGAAGTGCTAAGCAAGCCAGAACTGAGAGTTTTGCCCTGGAGATCCTAACTGAGGGCACACAGATGCTGTGAGAGGAAGCCACTGGAATCAGAAGTACAAAGTGATAAACCAGGAGCAAGGATCTCAGACAACAGCCATGTGCCCTCCCAGCTGACAGAGAAATCCTGGACACCATTCACCTTCTCTTCAGAATCCTTATCTGGATGCCTTAGTTAGAATATTTTTAAGGTCTTGGGATTTCAAACCTACAACTTAATAAATCTCCTGGGTTAATTTGGTAGCTGCCAGAGTGTGATTTATGATAAGTGGAATGGCTTTTAAAGAGGGGAATTTAATAGTTACAAGTTCACAGTTCTAAGGAAGTGGAAGTATCCAAAATAAGGCCGGGAAAAGAGGATATCTTCACTCAAGAAAGGCCAACTGGACTGGAACACCTCTGTCAGCTGAGAAGTCACATGGCTACCATCTTCTGGTCCCTTGTTCCTGGGATCTGTTGCTTTCAGTCTCTGTCTATTTGCAAGTTCTTCATTTTCCTTCTTTGGGGCTGGTTTTCATTTCTTGGCTTCCCTTGTCTGTCTCCAGGTTCTAGCTTGCTTAACATCTCTTGGTGACATGTTCTGGGCTCCAAGCATCTCCAAACATCTGTGTGTCTGTTCTCTGAAGCCACTGTTCTCCAAGCAACCACATCTGCTCTTTCTATAGGCTCCATGGCTTCGGTCATTTCTGTCAGCTCTCTTCAAAATGTTTCCTCTTTTAAAAGGTTCTAGTAAATTAGCCAAGACCCACCAGGAATGGGTGAAATCACATCTCCTTCTAATCTGGCATCACACCCACAATTGGCACACCACATTTCAGTGGAGATAATCTAATCAATTTACAGTTTATGGTGCTGAATTGGGATTAAAAGAAATGGCTGCTCCCACAAGATTGGATCAGGATTAAAATATGGCTTTTCTGGGGTACATAATATTTTCAAACCAGCATATCCCTTTTATAAAAGCCATTCCATTTCTAGTATTTGCATTTTGGCAGGATTAGCAAACTAAAATAGCATTTATATGTTTTCATGTCTAAGAACAAATTTTTTTTAACTGAACAGTATAAGCTCTCTGTGTCTGTAGTAGGTTTGTTATGAGTTTTTCTACCTCTGGATGGTATTATCAATTTAACTAATAAAACCCCTTAAAAGAGATCTATTCAAAGTGACTTAAAGACAAATAACTGTATTAGGTTTGGGTGTCAACCTGGTCGAGTGATTATACCCTGGTGTTATGTTGCTGTAGACTTAAATCATCAGTATCTGAACTTCATCTATGGCTGATTACATTTGCAGTTGCCTAAGAGGGGTGCTTTCCACAGTGAGTGAGATTTAATTTAATTAGCCAAAGGCTTAAAAGAGAGAGATCAGAAGAGAGCTCAGCAGGTTACCATATCTCATCTCAGCAGCCCAGAGATTTAGAAATGCAGTAAAGAATATCCCAGGGAAAGACAATGGAACCCAGAAGCCAAGAGTCAAGGTCATCAGACATTGCCATGTGCCTTCCCATGTAACAGAGAACCTCAGATGAAATCTAGCTACCTTTCCTCTGAAGAACTATAAATTTTTACCCAAATAAATCCCCTTATTAAAGGCTGATCCATCCCTGGTGTGTGGCATTCTGGCAGCTTTAGCAAATTAAAACAATAACACATATAAAAATTAATTCTAATTAAGTTCCAGAAACTAAGGAAAGCAAACTTCTAATATTTTCCCAATGAAAAAAGTGTATTTATTAAACCAAATCTAAGCACTTTGAAGGAAATTAAAAGTTTCCATAACTCAGATAAGTCTTTGGCAAACAGGACTAATATTAGTTAAATAAAAATAGTTATGCCATTGGAATTATGAATACAAGTAAAAAATAACCATATAATTTTATTCTACTTGGGTATGTTCTTCCAATTTTTATACAATGTTATTGATCAAATAAACTAGCACTAGATCTTTAAGATGATGAACAATGTAAATTTGCATATAAAGAGTAATCATGCTTTGAAGGATGTTAACCTGAAGAGGTTCCAAGGTATTCTGATAACTTTATGTAAAGTATGCAAGATGTGCTTTGTTAAAAGAAAAGAAAGTATTTTGCTTTAAAGTTAAATAATTGGTAACTCCCCAAAACTATATTCTTTCTAAATGTAAAATACATTCATTCCATAGCAGTATCAGAAAAGCAAAAACCATTTCAGTAATAATGCAAATAAAATGCAAAGTCAGAAACAGTACAAAAATCTCATCAAAGTCAGCTACAGGCATGGTCTGTCCTAAGGCAAAATTGTACTCAGGCCCTGGATCTGTAAATCTCAGAACTTATAAAACTTATTTTCTGTCAATATACAAAGGAAGGACCATCATAGGATACATATTCCCATTTCCATAGAAAGGAACTGAAGGAACACAAGAGTCACCAGACCTAAATAGTTAAAAAAACTTGTGGGACAAACTCCAGTAGATTTCAAGGTCTGAGACTCACTTATCTTCAGGCTTTAGAAAGCAGCAGTCTCACCCTTTCCAAAGGCCTACACAGTGGTCCACCTTTCTCCAAATGCAACCGTGGGGGACATTGGGGAAACCACCTTTTTCTTGGCTCCACCCTCTCCAAGCATTGGGGCTGCACCTGGGCTCTCTGCCATCTCCAGGACACATGCTCAACCCCACAATGTGGTGGCAGCCAGACTCTCCCCAAACCCCAAGGAATGTGCTTCACTCTCTCCAAGGCCTGAGGTGGCATGACTCTTCCACTGCAACAGTGGAAGGCCAATCCTCTGCCTTTGGGGCAAACTCACCCTTTCCACATGTTTGGGTGGGTATGCTCTCATGGCCCAAGGTTTCTTGACTTCAGACCTCAACCTCATACTGTATGCGACCAAAGGAAGAGTGATTTATTTTATCCAAAACCCACATTTTCTGTAGCACTCACTTTAATGCAAGAAGTCTGGATACCCTTTTTTTTCAGTAGAGCCACAAGGAAGTCAGCAAATGCTGCCATGTTTGCCATGTGCCCTCCCAGCTGAGAGAGAAACATTGAACTTCATCAGACTTCTTGAACCAAGTCAAAATGAAAAGCAAATTGAGGAAAAACATGATTTCCTCTAGCCAAAATAAGCAAGACGCTTGCTACCCTCCAGCATCCAAAGTATGGACAAGATATATGAAACAATGATTTTGCAGGATACTGTACATAGGCAATGAAGAAATGAACCAAATGAAGTGTCTTATACTTGCCTCAGTTTACTGAGTTGACAGGCTTCCAGATTGACATACAAGAGCTCTGCAGACTTCCTGAGTTGAAATGCAGAATGGAAAATGTGTGGAAACCAAAGTGTTTCAAGTTCACTGAAGAGAGTGCCAGGAAGAAGACAGTGACACAGACAGAAAACTCTAGAGGTCTGCAAAGTGTCTCCTTAGAATATATAGACGAGTTTTGATCATATGCATGTGAGTAAACTATCGAAGAGTAGAGAAGGAACCACTTGAAAAATTATGGTGGTTTCAGAACACAGTATTCAAACAGGGCCAAAACTGTACTTCTTCTAAAAAGCTGACTGGAAAAATCACATTATTGTGAGGAATAATTAGCTCTAAACTGACCCACTGCTTCAGACCTTTCTAAATAATCTTAGAAACAATACCAAAAAGTACCCAGTTGTTACAAAGTAACAAAAACAATCCATAACAAATTCTGGAATATTTATTGTAAAGCAAAAGTCTCCATTATCCAGGCAGGAAAAATCCACAATGTCCAGACTCCAGTAAAAATTTACAAGTTGTGTAGGGAAGGAGAGAAACTGAACCTATAATGAGGAGATAAACCAGTAGTCAAAAACAATCAAGAAATTGAACAGATATTAGAACTAACAGAGGAGGACATTAAATCCACTATTATCACTGTATTCTGTGTTCAAAAATTCAGTAGAGGAATGGAAGATATTAAAAAGGACCAAATTAAAAATATAGAAAGAACAAATACATTAAGATGAAAAAATATATGATACATTGAATTTATGGCTTAATAGTCTGTGATGGCTTGAGATTGTATGTACCCTAGAAAACATCATGTTTTTAAAACTAATCTATTCCTATGGGTGTTGACCTATTATAAGTAGGTGAGCAAGATCTGAAGTTGAGACATAGCCTATGTCATTCAGGATGGGTCTTAATCCTCATATTGGAGTCCTTTATAAGAGGATGAAAGGCAGACAGAAGACACACACAAAAGCCCCAGAGAAGCTGACAGAGAGCTCAGAGAGGACACAAAGAAAACAGAGAAACCATGCAAACAGCAAGGAGGTCACTAATGTCAGAAGCTGGAAGAAACGAAATCTGGGAGAGAAAGGAGAGACCAGCAGATGTTGTCATGTACCTGACCATGTGAGAGTGGAGCTGACAATCACCAGTTTTGGGGGAGAAACACTGCCATTGATGCCTTGATTTGGACATTTTCATCACCTCAGAACTGTAAACTTGAAAATTAATAAATCCCCCTTGTAAAAACCAAAAAAAAAAAAGAAAGAAGTCTGGATAGTTCACTTAAAAATCCCAAACACATAACACCCAAAATGAGAATGAGGACTCACAATTCTGTGTAACTTAATGAAATTCCTGGATATAACCGAGAGCATATAGGGTAGATGATTAAAAACTCTTGGCAAGGTTCCTTGAGGAACTGGAAAAAAATATATGGAACTATTAATATTTTCCACCTGGGAACCCCCTGATACTCTTTCAAACATTAAAGATTCCCAAGTTAAAAGCCCAAACACTGGATCTTGAGGCTTGCTCTTATGAAACTTTTTTCAGTAGCAGAGAAGCTAAGTCTACCTATAATTATGCATAAACATTACTTCCAGAGAAACTCTTGTGCTCAAATGTGGCTTCTCTTTCTCTAACCTGACTCTGCAAGTAAAATCATTATTGTCTCTCCTACATGTGGCATGACATCCAGGGATATGAATCTACCTGACAATGTGGACCATGACTCCTGGGGATGAGCCTAGTCTTGGCACCATGGGGATCAACAATGCCTTCATGACCAAAAGGGGCAAAATATCTGAAAAATGTGAATATGCCCAATCATAATTGCCAGCTCTTATTTTCTTCTATACCTCAGTCTCACTCCTGGCACCAAGCTGTATTAGGGTTCTCAAGGGAAACAGAATAAATAGGAGATATAGGAGATATCTGTAAATATGAGATTTTATAAGTGTGTGTCATACAACTCTGGGGATGCACAAGTCCAAATTCCACAATGCAAGATGCAAACTGACAATTCAATGAAAATCTGGAATGAATCCCCCAGGAGACTGGTTGACAGAAGAGGAGAGAGAGAATCTTTTCTGATGTCCCCTTTAAAGTCTTCAGCTGATTATAATATCTATCACTAATTGTGGAAGGCACTCCTCTTGGCCAACTGTAGATATAATTAGCTATAAATACAATCAACATGTTAATGACTTAATAAACCACCCTTCTGGTCTATTAATCAGCTATGAAATGTCCTTGCAGTAATGGTGCTCAAATGCTTGTGCACCATTGCTTGCTTGATGAGACAACTGGGCTCCATTACCTGGCCAAGCTGACACATGAACCCAACCATAACAGTATTCCCCTTGTCATCCTGGCAGTCCTACATATCATATTAAACCATATTTAATATCTAAAGAGAACACAGTAGCAGACATACATTTCACCTAACAATACTCAACTGTCATGCGTGCAACTAGAAAAACATTAAATCTCTATAAAATAGGGTACAAATCCTTGGATAACATTCACTCTTAAACTTGATAGTCTATATCTTAAATACTATGACATGAACAATACAACTTATATCATGTAACTCAAGGATCATCCAGGGAAAAAATTCCTGTACCAACCAATAGGATTATTTTTTTTTAATTTCTTTGTTCTGCCTGTATAACCTTCCTTATTGTTCCTCAGATCTCCCCTACATTTTATGGATTAGACATAACCCAAATCATGAATCACTTAGTGAAGCTCCAAGATTCAAGCAATTAATTTCTTTGTATGTGTTTTTTGGCCTGTTGACACATAGAAGATACAAATTAATACTTGTTCTGATCATTCTGGACTTCCTGATCTCTCCATGGAAAGAGCAACTCTTATGCAGACAAGATAATATCCAAAACATAAAACAGCAGGAATTTGAGATAGATTTCAAGACAATGATTGAATATTTTCACAGTGAAGAAAAATAAAAAGGCAGTCTCACTCTTTCTTTCATGTGTAAGTTATATATGTTTACAAGGATATGTGGCTTATTTAGAGAAAACTGTTTTCATATAGCAAAATCTTAATGTCTTCCATGGCCAAGAAAAAAAGTTTCTCATCTAGGGCTGTGCAAGGAAATAAAAATATAATGACAATAGTGTCACACAAACTTTAAGACAATAATCTAACTGTGGTAACAATATACTTTACTTCAGAGAAATTTAATATTCTTTTGTCTATACCAATCAGTACACTGAATTTTTTCACTCAAAGTTTTCAACAAAATCAGAGTTAAAATAATATCATTTTTAAGGGCAAGAAATGACAACATTTCTTGATACTGTTTACTCTGTGTGACTCATAAAGCACAAGCAACCCTCCAAGAGCACAGGCTGAAGAAGTAATGCATGAGGCACTGGATGTAGGGCACAGTGACTCATTAGGGGTAACAAAAAGAACAGTGCAGTTGCAACACAGGTAGAGAGAAATTCCTGATATTCTCTCAAGTATTAGGGACTCCCAATTTAATAAGCCAACACTAGAACTTGAGGCTTCACCTTAGGAAACTTATTTCTGTAATGATGATGTTAAGCCTACTTATAATTATGCCTAAGAGTCACCCCCAGAGAAACTCTATTGCTGCTCAGATGTGGCCTCTCTCTCTAAGCCAAACTCTGTGAATAAACACACTATGCTAGACTCTATGTGGGACATAACTCCCAGGTGTGTAAATCTCCCTAGCAATAGGTGAAATGACTTCCAGGGATGAGCCTGGCCTTGGCATCCTGGGACTGACACTGCTTTCTTGGACTAAAAGGGGAAAATGAAATGAAACAAAGTAAAGTATCAGTGGCTAAGAGATTTCAAATAGAGTTGAGAGAGTCATTCTGGTAGTTACTCTAATGAAAGTTTCTGCCAGATATTAAAATGGTCACAGTATGCCAAGCCCCAACTAACAGTGTTCTGGAAAACTCTAAAGAATACCCAGGGTACTCTTTACTTATTTACTTATTAAGTACATATTTTTCAGAAATTTAAAGCCTCCAGAATGTTCCCATGCCAGATAAGACCAGAAGCACAGAGGTATCAGTCTCTCCAAGAACATCAACCAGATTCAGTTCTTTACCCATAATATCAACAACCACTGTCAGCATGAAGAAGTTAGAATGATAATCGCCCAGATATCCCTGAAGATTGAGAGAAGGATCAAATGAGAGGGGGGGAGGTATAAGTGAGAAATTAACAAATGATTATGACTTCTGAATCATTACATAGATATATTTTTAGTTTCTAGTGTATTACAATAGCCAGAAGGAAATGTATGAAATTACTAAACTGTAACCCAGCATCCCTGTTCTATGATAACGGCTGTCTATAGCTGTTATCATGTTATCATGTGATTATAAAAACCTTGTGTCTGACAACCCCTCTATTCAGTGTATGGTTAGATAAGTGATAAAATAATGCTTATAAGGCATGAAGAAAAGCAGAATCATATAAGGATACTATACTGAATAATGAAATAGAATTGAGAGTTCAGAAATAGATCCTCTTATCTATGGTGGTGGTAGTTTGGAACTGTTATGTAACACAGAAAATGCCATATTCTTTTAATCCATTCCAGTGGATGCAGAGTTATTGTGGCTTGGACATTGGGTTAGATTATTTCAATTGAGATGTGACCCATTTCATTCAAGGTTAGTTTTAATCCCTTTTCTAGAGTCCTTTATGGGAGGGTACAAGACAGAATAGGACCAGAAAGTCCAAAGAGGCTGAGAGATAATATTAAGTGAAACTCATAAAGAGAACAGCTCTGGGAAAACTAAGGGAAGACTCACAGAGGGGCCCACTGGAACCAGAAGCTAAAACCATGAAACTGGAAATGAAGAGCTAGCAGGCACCAGTAATGTACATGCCTTCCATCATGCCAGAAGTATCCTGGATGCTTTCACAGTCATAGTATAATCCTGTTGATGCCTTAATTGTGACATTTTCATGAATTTATAAATGAAAATTGTGAGCTATAAATCCCATTGTAAAAGTCAATCCATTTCTGTTGTATTGCATTCTAGATGCTTTAGCAGACTGAAACATTGGCCAATTGATTTTTGACTAGGCAGTGAAGTTCACTCAAGTGGGAAAGAACAGCCTGTTTAACAAATGGTGCTAGAGAATTAGATAGTCATACTCAAAAGGATGAAAAAGGACCCTACCTCATACCTTACACAAAAATTAACTCCAAATGGGTCAAAGATGTTAAACATTACAGTTGAGAGCATAAAACTCTCAGAATAAAACGTAGGGAAAAATCTTAAAGATATTGCGATGGGAGAAGGTTTCTTGGGCTTTACACCCAAAGCACAAACAATGAAGAAAGAGAAAGATAAATGGGCTCTGCTCAAAATTGAATACTTCTGTGCAAAGGAGTTTGTCAAGAGAGCAAAAAGCAATCTATTCACTGGGGGGAAACATTTGAAAATCACATAGAACATGCGAGAGAATGCTCCAAATTTTCTTAATACACACATGTTCTTGAACTCTTAATGCATTATTATTAGAACAGCAACATCTTTACAAGTTGGTTTTCATTGACTCAAAATAAAATAGCAATTTATAACTTTTACATGGTATTCACGAGGAGATACTGCCAGCGAACTCCTGCCCCGCCCCCTCCTCTACCTTCCCCCAAGCCCCCACGACACCCCGGTGGCGGCCACCGTGCTCCTGGGGGCCTTCCCATCCAAACGGCCAGGCCAGCGACCCGCTCCGCTAGCTGAGGGGAGGTGTCCCCGAAAGGCGGACTCACTTACCAGAACTATGACCACCGTCTCCATCTTCAGTCCATCGTGGCCGTCTTGTGAACTGCCGGACACTCCTCTTTTCGCATTCTCAAATTACCTGGGCGTTGACTGAAGCGCCTAGAACAATGGAACTCTCGCGATATTAGGCTTCCGGCGGCGCGAAGTAAGAACGAATGTGTTTTCGATGTCATGTGTCCTGCACTCGCTCACCAATGAGGCCTGGAGAATCAAAATTGAATGGTGAGTATTGTTTTTAAAACGTGATCTGATCTCTTAATTTTAGAAAATAATCATCATTTTGAAAGCTTTTATTTTTGAGAGACAGAGGGAATCTGTGACAAGTATTTTGTATCAGATGATGTTATTTTAATTCTCTGTATAGAGACCCATTTGTGGCTACGCTAGAAATGTAGCTATGGTGTGCTAGGATTGCAAGTTTTATGGAGCATCTCTCCCCTTTTCAATCCAACCACCTCCTCTTTTGACTGCACAACACAAGTACAGTTAGTCACGGAAGTTAACAGCATGTACTGATTCCCCGTTTTCAACCAAAAAGATATTAGCTTTTATCTTTAATAGATAAAGATATCTATTAGCTGATTTTTGTGACTTGGGATTAATAAATACAGTCCTTGAAATCAGTGAACTTGGTTACGTACTGGGAAATGTGACAGTCTACCCAGTCTGTATTTTACATGCCTGCTTGGGGAAGCATTGCTGTTACATAGGAGAAAATATGTGGCTTTTAGTAGCTGTGTACAGGGAATCTATTGGATTGAATGTGCCATGCGGATAAAATTTACCATAAGTTTATTTTCTAGGAAATGTTTCTTCAGTTCAGCTGAGCATGTGTAGTGTGTCAAGTATACCACTAATGTTAGACTCTTGCCACCTAGGTTTGTCTTAGGTGTGAATTAAAATGTTTATGCATATTTCATTCATTTTGGTGTATAAAAGTAAATGATGTCAATAGTTACAGAACATAATATTGCTGCATATTTAAGTATAAAAACACATTTGCACATATTTATTTGTACATGCTGTTTTGAACCCTGAATTGTATCACATCTTAGTGCTGTGAGATGTTCAGAAACATGAAAATATGTCACTTAGGTTCAAGTATTTATCTTTTAATTGCTTATGTTTTTCACAAATTTAAAGTAGCTTTGGATCTAAATAGTTCATACAGTTTGGGAGAGTTTGTACCTGCAGGGACTTAATATTTGACAAAGTAGCATTTTGTTGTCCTATTAAAATATCTTTTGTAGTTTTATTTTAACAGATAATTTTACTTGCTTAAGCTAAATCTTATGCCTAAATGATGGCTCTCTAAAACTCTGATATTATAGCTCTTGGTCTTTAGGTGAATCAAATATGTAAAATTAGATGTAGAAGCTTTTATGTAATGATTCTGTTTTCAACTTTTCAAAAATTGCTAACTGACCAAATCTACTTTGAGTATAGTGGGACTATATCTCAAAATTATTGAACATGGAAGTTAGCACATGGTGATACCACATGCATAAGTTTTCCTTCTTTAAAATGTATGAATTATTTTATGTCTTACCTTTAAAGAACTCATCTATGTAATGCAGAAGGTTAAAAGTTTTCTAACATATTATGGTGCAATTTTAACATATCAAATTGCCCATTTTATGAAGCAAGGGAAAGTTAATATTGTGTAGGTCATTAAAGAATTTAGTTTTATTATTGTTTTTTCTAAATAAAAAGAACAAGAAAAAATTAAAAAAAGAAATAAGAACAAAAGAATTCAGTTTTATTAATTATTATCCATGTTTCAGAGCCATGCTTTCATGGGTAAGAAACTTTTAGTAAAAAGGGAAATTATC
Source organism: Tamandua tetradactyla (assembly GCF_023851605.1). NCBI lineage: Eukaryota > Metazoa > Chordata > Mammalia > Pilosa > Myrmecophagidae > Tamandua > Tamandua tetradactyla. The sequence continues at coordinate 633,718 of NW_027518245.1, read as the reverse complement.
AGCAATTACTGTATGAATCTCTTAAGAAATCTATTACTTAGACAATAATGTGTACATTTTTTACTTTTAGTTATTGCCTCTTAATTTTTTTTTTTTATTTTATTTATTTTTTTGTTTGTTTGTTTTTTACATGGGCTGGGGCCGGGAATCGAACCGGGGTCCTCCGGCATGGCAGGCAAGCACTCTTGCCCGCTGAGCCACCGCGGCCCGCCCTGCCTCTTAATTTTTGACTACTACTCTGCACTAATTTAAAGTGCATTTTAACATTTTCTCTGGTTATAGAGATTTTTTTTTCATGCTTCATTAGAGCATTTGTTTTTTTCTTTTTATGTTACAACTTTGGAATGGCTATAAGGAATATCAAGGTGTTTTGAAAAAATGTTTCTCTCCTAGGTTATCCAGTGATGTTCTAATTTATTTGGAAAAGTCATATTCAAATATATATCTTGAATCCTTGGTATTACAGATGATGTGAGTGCATTTTATTTGTTTATATATCAATGACTTAATAAAAATTCAAACAGATTAATAATTAACTATTTGTGTTAATAAATTGCTACTATTTAATCCAAATTCTAGAATGAAGTCTGCTCACTTATTTTATTATATATTTTCTAAAAATAAAATACCTGTGACTTTGTGTAATTCTCTACCCTCCAAATCAATTTTCTTGACATGTTTTTCTTATTTTATTGATTTTTCTGTATCACAAAGACTTTAAAATTTTAGAGCAAGAAACTTCAGAAATTTGAGCACACAGTTTCAAAAAATATCTTTACAGACAAATTTTCACACACATAGTCCATACATGGCATACAGTCAGTGGCTCCCAATACCATCCCATAGTTCTATGTTCATCACCATGATCATTTTTTAGAACATTTGCATCACTCCAGAAAAAGAAATATAAAGAAAAATGAAAAACTCATATACCCCATCCTCCTAACTCCTCCTTGTCATTGACCTCTAGTATTTCCCTCTACCTAATTTAGTTTACCCCTTACACCCCATTATTTATTTATTTTTTATCCATATTTTTTTACTCATCTGTCCATACCCTGGATGAAAGGAGCATCAGACACAAGGTTTTCAAAACCACACAGCCACATTGTAAAACTTACACCTTTAAACAATCATCTACAAGAATCAAGGCTACCGGAAGATAGCTCAACAATTTCAGGTGTTACCCTGCAGCCTCTACAATATGCCACAAATTAAAAAGGGGTGTCTATATAATGCATGCAAATAACCTCCAGAATAACCTCTTGACTCTGAAATCTCTCAACCACTGAAATGTTACTTTATTCCATTTCTCTCTTCCCCCTTTTGGTCAAGAAGGCTTTCTGAATCCCATGATGCCAGGTCCTGGTGAATCTCATGAGTTCTGTCTCACATTGCCAGGGAGAGTTGCACCCCTGGGAATCATGTCCCATGTAGGAAAGAAGGCAGTGTGTTCACCTGCTGGGTTAGCTTAGAGAGAGGCCACATCTGAGCAACAAAAGAGGTTCTGTGGGGGTGACTCAGGCATAATGTTAAGTGGGCTTAGCCTGTACTTTGCATGAATAAGTTTCATAGGGGCAAACCCTAAAATTGTGGACTTCCCCTTTTGTTTTGGTTGTCACCACTGCTTGCAAGCATATTAGAAATTCTCCAAATGAGAAAGTTGAATACTTCCTCCATTCTTCCCTGTCCTTCAAGGGGACTTTGCAAATACTTCTTAATTCACTGCCCAAATTGGTCTGGGATATATCAGAGCATCACAGTAGCCTGGACAAACCAACAAAATCTCATGCTCTATTCAAGATTCCATGTCCTTATGGTGTTCAACTAAATTGACCATATATGTTAAATTAGGTAATGCACTACCCAAAATAAAACTTTTGCACCAAATAAACATCTGTAATCAGCTTCCTTTATATCTCTAGTTGAAATCTGATCCCATTTTCAACTTTTTAAACAATTCCTGTATGGGGTACTGCTGACATTCATAGTTTCAGAGCTCTAACTCTGAGTCTCAAGTGTCACATAAATATCCAAAGTTTCAGAGAACAACCAGGTTACATGCACATAACTCAGTATGTCAGAATTAAGAAAAAACAGTTACAACTCCTGACACATATAGTTCTCCTTTCCATTCCTCAGTCATTGTATACTTAGGCCACCTAAATCCATTTTGAGTTGTAAACACTGCCACCACAAACACCAGTATGAGCACACATGTTAAGTTTATATGGCCATTTTTCTCTGGCTCTTTTATAATTGACATTTTTAATAGATGAAGGCATCATATTCAGAAACTTTTAAACTATAAATCATAGTATAGTCTTGCTCTCTTTTTTGTGTTTTCCAGATTTATGGCCAGTTCTTTTAAAAGTTTTATTAAGCTTTGTGAACAATAGGATTTCAAAAGAATTTCAGTATTTTCAGCTTCAATCCAAGTTAGTCTTATTCAGAGAAGACATTTTCCCCCCTTGGCAGGTGGGTAGAAGAGAAAATAAAATGAGAAGAATTCTGGTTTGTAATTTTAAGGATTATTCCCAGCCATAATGATTTTCCTATTTTATTTTTTGTTTTCTAAACAACATACCCTATGTCAGGAGGCTCCTGAAGACTTAAAGGAAAAGGCAAACAATCAACATGGAAAGTGTAAAATATACATTGTATCTTACTGTATTCATTTTTATTGACTTTCTTCCTTCCATAATAGATTAATTCTGTTGTTTTGAAACTGTGTTCTGTGAAATCTTAGGCTATCCAAAAATTCTCCTGGGGCCCATCTACTCCTCTTAGGCACCATTCTCCTGATAACCTCTTTTACCCTCAGAGTAACTTCACATCAATCTTTTATATATCATACATTTGCACAGATTTTCTTATGAACAGATAATTGATTTGCTTAATAAATATTTAAAACAAACCCCCTTGCCTTTACTCCATCTGCAGAAGTCACACCTACCCAAACTCTTTCCCTCCTACATGTATCCACACTCTGCCCCTTTCCAAGCATGTGGTTCCTTCAGTTTATTGGAGCATTTATTGAGGTCCAGAGACAATGACCCATTCAGGAACAAACTGCCAGCTGAAAGCAAGGCAGGTGCTCACCAAGTTTCCTAGAGCAGGGCTCAGAGAAAGGCAGGAGTCTCAGAAGCCTGCAGGGGCCTGGCTAAACTCTGGGTATGGTTGTGGCTCCTCTTCTACCATCTTAGATCTTGCCTTTCCAATTCACAGTTCCCACACATGCTTGCATGGTTCCAATGTTGGCAGTAAAGGAACCTCAACACACCTTTCTTCTCTTTATTTTCCATAAGTCTGAGAAGTATTTATTCCTGCTTGTTGTTTAGTGGCCTTAAATATGGTGTGCTTTTTCTGGTTCATTGATTTTTTTAGCAGTACAATTATTATTTCTTTGTATTTATTTATTAATTAATTTAAAAAATTAAGAACAAACAAAAACATTAACATATCATTCTGTTCTACATATATAATCAGTAATTCTCAATATCATCACATAGTTGCATGTTCATCATTTCTTAGAACATTTGCATCAATTCAGATAAAGAGATAAAAAGACAACCAAAAAAGAAATAAAACAATAACAGAAAAAAAAGATTATACATACCATACCCCTTACCCCTCACTTTCATTTATCACTAACATTTCAAACTAAATTTATTTTAACATTTGTTCCCTCTATTACTTATTTTTATTCCATATGTTCTACTCATCTATTGAAATGGTACATAAAAGGAGCATCAGACACAAGGTTTTCACAATCACAGTCAATTGTTAAAGCTATATCATTATTCAATCATCATCAAGAAACATGGCTACTGGAACACAGCTCTACATTTTCAGGCAGTTCCCTCCAGCCTCTCTACTACATCTTGAATAACAAGGTGATAACTACTTCATGCATAAGAGTAACCTCCAGGATAACCTCTTGACTCTGTTTGGAGTCTCTCAGCCATTGACACTTTGTCTCACTTCACTCTTCCCCCTTTGGTCAAGAAGGTCTTCTCAATCTCTTGATGTTGAGTCTCAGCTCATTCTAGGGTTTTTCTCAACCCCTTGATGCTGAGTCTCAGTTCATTCCAAGATTTCTGTCTCACATTGCCAGGAAGGTCCTCACCCCTGGGAGTCATGTCCCATGTAGACAGGGGGAGGGCAGTGAGGTTGCTTGCTGTGTTAGCTGGAGAGAGAGGCCACATCTGAGCAACAAAAGAGACTCTCTTGGGGGTGACTCTTAGGTTTAAATTTTAAGTAGACTTGACTTATCCTTTGCAGGGTTAAGTTTCATATGAACAAACCCCAAGACTGGGGGCTCAGCGTATAGCTTTGGTTGTCCACAGTGCTTGTGAGAATATCAAGAATTCAACTTGGGGAAGTTGAATTTCTCCCCATTCTCACCATTCCCTGAAGGGGACTTTGCAAATACTTTTCCACTCACTGATCACATCACTCTGAGATTCATTGGGGTATCACTCTGGACAAACCAACAAAATTTCATGTCCTACCCAAGATTCCAAGTACTTATGGTGCTCAATCAAGCTATCAACATGTTATATTAGGAGATACACTGGTCAAAAAATAAATGATATACCAAATAAATATTTTTTGCATTAATCTCATGCATAAGTTGAGATTTTAAAATATTAATTACCATCTATTTTCAGCACCCTGCAGTAATGACATTCCTTTGTTCTTCCTCATGCACAAACCTTTTTAAAATTTGTACATTTATTCACTATCATTATACACTCTAGGCATTCCTAGATTATACCATCTTAATTTTTATCATCTATCTTTCTCTCTGATTTCATTTATGTCCTCAGCCCTCCTCCCTCTATCATTCTCACATGCAGCTTCATTCAATGTTTTAACATAAGTATATTACAGTTAGGTAGTATTGTGCTGTCCATTTCTGAGTTTTTGTATCCAGTCCTGTTGCACAGTCTGTATCCCTTCAGCTCCAATTACCCAATATCTTACCCTGTTTCTATCTCCGATGGTCTCTGCTATGAACAAAATATTCCAAGTTTATTCACTAATGTCAGTTCATATCAATGAGACCATACAGTATTTGTCCTTTAGTTTTTGACTAGTCTCACTCAGCATAATGTTCTCAAGGTCCATCCATGTTGTTACATACTTCATAAATTTATTCTGTCTTAAAGCTGCATAATATTCCATCATATGTATATACCACAGTTTGTTTATCCACTTGTCTGTTGATGGACATTTTGGCTGTTTCCATCTCCTTGCAATTGTAAATAATGCTGCTATAAACATTGGTGTGCAAATGTCTGTTTGTGTCTTTGCCCTTATGTCCCCTGAGTAGATACATAGCAATGGTATTGCTGGGTTGTATGGCAATTCTATATTCATCTTTTTGAGGAACTGCCAAACTGCCTTCCACAGTGGTTGCACCATTTGACATTCCCACCAACAGTGAATAAGTGTGCCTCTTTCTCCACATCCTCTCCAGCACTTGTCATTTTCTGTTTTGTTGATAATGGCCATTCTGGTGGGTGTGAGATGACATCTCATTGTGGTTTTGATTTGCATTTCTATAATGGCCAGGGACGTTGAGCATCTCTTCATGTGCCTTTTGGCCATTTGTATTTCCTCTTCTGAGAAGTGTCTGCTCAAGTCTTTTTCCCATTTTGTAATTGGATTGGTTGTCTTTTTGTTGTTGGGTTGAACAATCTCTTTATAAATTCTGGATACTAGATCTTTATCTAATATGTCATTTCCAAATATTATCTCCCATTGTGTAGGCTGTCTTTTTACTTTCTTGATGAAGTTCTTTGATGTTCAAAAGTGTTTAATTTTGAGGAGTTCCCATTTATTTATTTATTTCTTCTGTGCTCTTGCTTTAGATGTAAGCTCTATAAAACCACCTCCAATTATAAGATTTATAAGATATTTCCCTACATTTTCCTCTGTTTTATGGTCTTAGACCTGATGTTTAGATCTTTGATCCATTTGAGTTAATTTTTGTGTAGGGTGTGTGATATGGGTCCTCTTTCATTCTTTTGCATATGGATATCCAGTTTTCTAGGCACCATTTATTGAAGAGACTGTTCTGTCCCAGGCGAGTTGGCTTGACTGCCTTATCAAAGATCAAATGTCCATACATGAGAGGGTCTATATCTGAACAGTGTATTCAATTCCACTGGTCAATATATCTATCTTTATGCCAGTACCATGCTGTTTTGACCACTATAGCTTCATAATATACTTTAAAGTCAGGCAGCGTGAGACTTTCAGCTTCGTTTTTTTCCTCAGGATACTTTTAGCATTTCGGGGCACCCTGCCCTTCCAGATAAATTTGCTTATTAGTTTTTTTTATTTCTGGAATGTAAGTTGTTGGGATTTTAATTGGTATTGCATTGAATCTGTAAATCAACTTAAGTAGAATTGACATCTTAACTATATTTAGTCTTTCAATCCATGAACACAGTATGTCCTTCCATGTATTTAGGTCTTCTGTGATTTCTTTTAACAATTTCTTGTCATTTTCTTTGTATATGTCATTTGTCTCTGTAGTGAAATTTATTCCTAAATATTTTATTCTTTTGATTGCAATTGTAAATGAAATTCATTTCTTGATTTCCCCCTCAGATTGTTCATTACTAGTGTATAGAAACACTACAGATTTTTGAGTGTTGATCTTGTAACCTGCCACTTTGCTGTACTCATTTATTAGCTTTAGTAGTTTTGCTGTGGATTTTGGAGGGGTTTTGACATATAGTATCATATCATCTGCAAACAGTGAGAGTTTTTCTTATTCCTTTCCCATTTTGATGCCTTGTATTTCTTTTTCATATCTAATTGCTCTGGCTAGAACTTCCAACACAATGTTGAATAGCAGTGGTGATAGTGGACATCCTTGTCTTGTTCCTGATCTTAGGGGGAAAGTTTTCACTTTTTCCCAATTAGCTGTGAGTTTTTCATATATTCCTTTTATCATTTTAAGGAAATTCCCTTGTATTCCTATCCTTTGAAGTGTTTCAACAGGAAAGGATATTGAATTTCATCAAATGCCTTCTCTACATCAATTGAGAGGATCATGTGATTATCTGCTTTGATTTGTTGATATGGTGTATTACAGTAATTGATTTTTTTGTGTTGAACCATCCTTACATACCTGGGATGAATCCTACTTGGTCATGATGTATATTTCTTTTAATGTGTTGCTTGATTTGATTTGTTAGAATTCTGTTGAGGATTTTTGCATCTATATTCATTACAGAGATTGGTCAGTACTTTACTCTTTTTGTTATATCTTTGTCTGGCTTTGGTATGAGGGTGATGTTGGCTTTGTGGAATGAATTAGGTAGCTTTCCCTCCTCTTCAATTTTTTGGAAGAGTTTGAGCAGGACTGGTATTAATTCTTTCTGGAATGTTTGGTAGAATTCACATGTGAAGCCATCTGGTCCTGGAGATATTGGGGGGTAGCTTCTTAATGACTTATTCAATTTCTTTACTTGTGATTGGTTTGTTGAGGTTGTCTATTTCTTCTCAAGTCAAAGTTGGTTGTTCATGCCTTTCTAGGAACTTGTCCATTTCATGTACATTGTTGTATTTATTAACATAAAGTTGTTCATAGTATCCTGTCATTACTTCCTTTATTTCTGTGGGATCAGTGGTTATGTCTCCTCTTCCATTTCTGATCTTATTTATTTGCATCCTGTCGCTTCTTCTTTTTGTCAATCTTGCTAAGGGTCCATCAATCTTATTGATTTTCTCATAGAACCAGTTTCTGGTTTTATCGATTTTCTCAATTGTTTTCATGTTTTCAATTTCATTTATTTCTGCTCTAATCTTCATTATTTCTTTCCTTTTGCTTGCTTTGGGGTTAGTTTTGCTGTTCTTTCTCTACTTCTTCCAAGTGGACAGTTACTTCCTCAATTTTTGCCCTTTCTTCTTTTTTGATATAGGCATTTAGGGCAATAAATTTCCTTCTTAGCACTGCCTTTCTGTGTCCCATAAGTTTTGATATGTTGTGTTTCATTTTCATTTGTCTTCAGATATTTACTGATTTCTCTTGTATTTTCTTTCTAGACTCACTGGTTATTTAAGAATGTGTTGTTGAGCCTCCACATATTTGTGAATTTTTTGGTGCTTTGCCTATTATTGATTTCCAACTTTATTCCTTTATGATCTGAGAAAGTGTTTTGTATGATTTCAATCTTTTCAAATGTTTTGAGTCTTGCTTTGTAACCCAGCATATGGTCTATCTTTGAGAATGATCCATGAGCACTTGAGAAAAAGGTGTATCCTGCTGTTGTGGAGTGTAATGTTCTATAAATGTCTATTAAATCTAGCTCATTTATTGTAACATTCAAATTCTCTGTTTCTTTATTGATCCTCTCTCTAGATGTTCTGTTCAGAGATGAGAGTGGGGAATTGAAGTCTCTAACTATTATGGTAGATGCATCTATTTCTCCTTTAGTGTTTTCAGTGTTTGCCACATGTATTTTGGAGCATTGTGGTTCAGTGCATAAATATTTATGATTGTTATGTCTTCATGCTGAATTGTTCCTTTTATTAGTACATAGTATCCTTCTTTGTCTTTTTTAAGTGTTTTATATTTGAAGTCTAATTTGCTGAATAATAGTATAGCTGCTTCTGCTCTTTTCTGGTTGTTATTTGCATGAAATATCTTTTCCCAACCTTTCATTTTCAACCTATGTTTATCTTTGGGTCTAAGATATGTTTCCTGTAGACAGCATATAGATGGGTCCTGTTTTTTAATCCATTCTTCCGTTTATGCCTTTTGGTTGGGGAGTTCAATCCATTAACATTCAGTGCTATTACTCTATCAGTAGTACTTACTTCTACTATTTTGCCTTCTGTATTTTATGTGTCATATCTAATTTTCCTTCTGTTTACCTTTCATCATATTCTTCATTTCTACACTCTTTTACACACCTCTCTCTTCTATCTTTTAGTATCTGTCTCTAGTACTCCCTTTAGTATTTCTTGCAGAGCTGGTCTTTTGGTCACAAATTCTCTCAGTGATTTTTTGTCTGAAAATGTTTTAATTTCTCCCTCATTTTTGAAGGACAATTTTACTGGATATGGAATTCTTGGTTGGCAGTTTTTCTCTTTTAGTAATTTAAATATATCATCCCACTGTCTTCTCACCTCCATGGTTTCTGCTGAGAAATCTACACATAGTCTTATTGGGTTTCCCTTGTATGTGATGGATTTCTTTTCTCTTGCTGCTTTCAAGATCCTCTCTTTCTCTTTGACCTCTGACATTCTGACTAGTAAGTGTCTTGGAGAAGGTCTATTTGGATCTATTCTCTTTGGGGTATGCTGCACTTCTTGGATCTGTAATTTTAGGTCTTTCATAAGAGTTGGGAAATTTTCAGTGATAATTTCTTCCATTAGTTTTTCTCCTCTTTTTCCCTTCTCTTCTCCTTCCGGGACACCCACAGCATGTATATTTGTGCATTTCATATTATCATTCAGTTCCTTGAGTCCCTGCTCATATTTTTCCACTTTTTTCCCTATAGTTTCTGTATCTTGTCGGATTTCAGATGTTCCATCCTCCAGTTCACTAATCCTAACCTCTGTCTGTTGAAATCTACCATTGTAGGTTTCCATTGTTTTTTTCATCTCTTCTACTGTACCTTTCATCCCCATAAGTTCAGTGATTTGTTTTTTCAGACTTTCCATTTCTTCTTTTTCTTCATTACTTGCCTTCTTTATGTCCTCCCTCAATTCATTGATTTGGTTTTTGATGAAGTTTTCCATGTCTGTTCATATATTCTGAATTAATTGCTTCAGCTCCTGTATCATATTTGAGTTATTGGTTTGTTCCTTTTACTGGGCCATATCTTCAATTTTCCTAGTGGGATTTGTTATTTTTTGTTGGTGCCTAGGCATTTAGTAACCTTAATTAGTTTATTCTGGAGATTGCTTTCACTTCTTTTACCTAGGGTTTTACTTAATGGATGGATTTGTTGTCTATCTGTTCTTTGACATTCAGTTCAGCTTTTTCTGGACCTCTAGCTTAGTTTTGTTTGACAGAAGAGAATTTTTTCAGTTTTTGTTTTCTTGTTTCTTGCCCTGCTTGTGTGGTGCTTTTATCTCCCACCCCTAGGAGGATCTAATTAGATATTATACACCCCAGCCAGATTTTCTCAGACCAAACAGGCCTCCTATCAGGAGGAAAGAGTCATCTGCATTGGTTTTCCTTGCGGGTGAGACCCAGCAGGTTGAACGATTTTCCTAAGAAGTCTCTGAGCTCTGTTTTTCTTATCTTGCCCAGTATGTCATGCTTGTCTGCCTGCAGGTCCCACCAGCATAAGGTGACACAGTACCTTTAACTTTGGCAGACTCTCCCTGATGGTGGCATGTTGGAGACAGAGGAGAGGTTGTAGGCTGGTTTTAATGGCTTCAAATTACCAAGCCCTGGTGTCTAAATTCCTTGAGGGAGGGATTCTACCTGAGTTGGGCTTCACCCCTCCCCTGGGGAAGGCACAGACTTTACACAAATCCTGAAATGAGCTTGTTTCTGCCTATGCCTGGGTCAGTTGCAGCCTGAGAAGTCTTGCTGCTGAATCCAGAGGCAGACAAGTCTTTGTAGAAACACAGCCACAAAAACCTCTGTTTCTTTTCTTTTTTTCCTTTTCCCATTAGCCCAATGAGCAACCTCCACTTTGACCAGGTTCACCTGAGCTGGGGGCCTATTTTTAGTAGTCAGAAATTGTTAATTAATGCCACAATTGGTGTTTGGTTGGGCTCATCCCCTGCTGCTGTTAAAGTCTCTTTCCTTTCTCCTCTGGAAAGCAGTCTGTGGGGGTGGGACACTGGTTACTGTGGCTTGGGGAACTCACAGCTCTGGGGAGGCTCGCAGCCAGTCCAGCTAGTCCAGACTAAGGTATACTCTGTGTCTGGTCACTGATGTGGCTCCAGGAGCTGTTCTGTACTGTTTCTTGTTATTTAGTAGTTGTTCTGAAAGACAAAATAAAATGCACACATTGCTAAGCCATCATCTTGGCCTCTCAAGAGTATGATTATTCTGGTTCATTGATTTTAGGATCTTTGATTTTGACTTTCCTTTTGGCAGCAGGTATTTATTTTGATTTAGTCAAATTTAATGTGTTCATTCACAGAAAAATAGGTGAACAGCAGGTCACAGAAATCCTTGTATTTATCATAAAAATTTTACTGGGAGATTTCTTCCTTGAATAATGCCCATTAATACTTATTTATTGCCCATCATGACTGAGATCAACTGAGTGAAGAAGAAACTTGAGAAAGAAATTTAAGAATGCTGTAAATGAGGCACTACACCATAAGTTCAGCTCTCATTTCATGAATGGAATGAATTTTGTGGGTTCAATCATGGTAGATCACACATGTATTTTATAAGATCCTATTATGGTAAGTGAACACAGTCCCAAGGAATGAAAAATTAATGAAAATTGAAAATCATATGTTATTCTGAGACTAAATACTCTATTTTCATAAAGTTCTGTCACTTCAAAGAATCTGAATGTGACAGACAAAAAGTAAATGAATTGAAGAAATAACAGACATTTATAATTTTCTTTCTGCAAGTGTTTCTAACCACACATGACACACTCAGGTCTCACCCAGCTCCTTCCACTCCATGATTTAAAGTCATGAGTAAGTAAAAGGATCTGGATTACCTACATATAAATGTGTGATGTGCAATCAAGTTGACTTGGAGCTAAGCACTCTTTTTTTTTACATATTATTTTTTTAAATTTATTTATTAATTAAAAAAAAAAAGAAAATAAAACAACATACATAATCAGTAATTCACAATATCATCACTTAGTTGCATATTTATCATTTCTTAGAACATGCATCAATTTAGAAAAAGAAATAAAAAGACAACAAAAAAAGAAATAAAATGATAGAGAAAAAAAGTTATACATACCATACTCCTTACCCCTCGCTTTCATTGATCACTTGCATTTAAACTAAATATATTTTAGCATTTGTTCCCCCTATTATTTATTTTTATTCCATATGCTCTACTCCTTTGTTGACAAGGTAGATAAAAGGAGCATCAGACACAAAGTTTTCACAATCACATAGTCACATTGTGACAGCAGTATCATTATTCAATCATCCTCAAAAAACATGGCTACTGGAACACAGCTGAGCTTGGCAGTCTTGAGTATTATTCCCCACCAGTCACTAGACCTCATTTGTGTATCTGAAGTTGTGCTTTAAACTCCCCTGCCTCTCTCTCACCATCTATGTGCCAAGATGAGGACAGCAGGCCCTGACTCATAGGGTACATGAGGTTAGTGCTGGAGCCAAGTAAAGCTCTGTACTCAGAATAGCTCTGCTCCATATTGATTCTTTTATTCCATTTTTTTCAAACAAACCTTGGATTAGAATTTTTTTAATACTCAGGTAACTTTATTTTTAAAGGATAAAACAAAGAAGATACAGTTTTCATTTATCCAAACATGCATAATCAATCCTTAACATAAAATGCACTCAATTGGTAAATTACAAATGAAATACAAGGAGAATGCAATTTTACATATGTAAAAGGCTTTCAAGTATGCCAATTTAACAGTCAAATTAATCAAGACTGTACATTTTTTAAAAACCCAACATTTTAAAACCAATTATCTCTAGTAAACTAAGGGGAGTTCTGATTACAGTATAGTTTGACTCAAAGAAAAAAATAAGCCACCTTCTATGGATTTGGAGAAATAAATTTATTTTAAAAGTTTACAAAATAGATTTAATTAACAAAGATTAATGTTTCAAATATGATTTACTTTGTGAGAAAGGCAGATAACAATGTGGTTAAAAACATGCTGGTCCAATCTCAGCTAACTCCTATTCCTTGATTTTGAGTGCTCAGCTAACCAGAATAGTCAACATCCTTAACTACTCCTCTCCCATTTCCCTATACTCAAGGGGTTATCAGAAGCTCTCTATGAAGTTCCTTCTGTGTATAGACTAAGTAGCGGATTTCCATTCTATCCTTCTTAACTGTTTAAAAGAGAAGCCCTGAGACTACTAACTAAGTGTACTGAAGCATCTTTTTCCCCCAATTCATTGATATACATACCACTCAACCTTTTATTTCTTCAGAAAGTTATGGTTAAGAATATAAATAGCCTATATTTGCAGATTTTCATCAGTACTAGAAAACCCGAACTGTACCTTGTTACCCTCACCCCTATCACTAGAAAGGAAATTTGGTCAATTAAAACCTGTAAAATCAGAGGTTGGCATGGGTTACCATTCCACACTTTTAGGTTTTTACTTCTAACTGCTCTAAAACACTAGATACTAAAAGAAATATCAATATAATGATTCAGCAACTAAACTTATTTGCCAAACTCTACCTTCTCTGTATAACTTTACGATCAACTTTCATCTTTCTCCCAGTCTTTAGGGGTATTTGGGGCTAAGCCCATTCTAATTTTTCATGTTAGATGAGGCTTTTGACAATATGGGATAGGAGCATGGAGCTTATTGATGTTCTTGATAGGTTGGCCCTCTGCATTTTGGGACTTATCAGGTCCAGGGACACATCTGGAAGTTGTAGGTTTCTGGAATGCTACTCTAGTGCATGGAAACTTTGTAGAATCTTATTTAATGTCCTAGGTGTTCCTTAGGATTGGCTGCAATGGTTTTGGTTGGGGTTTTGCAAATTATGCTAGGTAGCAATATCTAACTGAAGCTCTTGTAAGACTGACCACCAGAGTAACCTCCTGACTGTATTTGAATTCTCTCAGCCACAGGTACCTTATTTGTTACACTTCTTTTTCCAAATTTGGCCAGAATGTTATTGTTGATCCCAAGGTGCCAGGGCCAGACTCATCCTTGGGAGTCATTTCCCACACTGCCAGGGAGACTTTAAACCCTGGATATCATGTCTCACAGAAGGGGGAGGGCAATAATTTCATTTGTAGAGTTGGCCTTAGAGAGAAAGAAGCCACATCTGAGCCACAAAACAGGTCCTCCTAAAGTAACTCTTAGACCTACATATAGTTAGGCAAAGATTTTTCACTACATGCATAAGCTTCACAAGAGCAAACCTCAAGATCAAGGGTTTGACCTATTGATTTAGGTGTCTCAAATGTTTAACACAGTAGCAGGGGTTTCCCCAGTGGTGAAGTTTAATAGTTCCATATTTTTTCTCCTATCCATCAAGGGACTTTGTTAGTACTTTCTGATTATCTGCTTAATGTATTCTGGGATATATCCAGGCATTACATTAAGCTATACAAGATTAAAGGTCCTCATTCTTATTCTGTGTTCCATGTGTTTTCATTGTTTAAATGATCTATCCAGGCAGATTGAGTTAGATTATGTGCTACAGAAAATTTAGTTTTTGGACAAAATAAAACTTTCTTCTATTGATTTCAAAGAGTAGATGAGGTTCTAAAATATAGACAATGTCTTCCTTACCCCTGTGTTCTAGTTTGCTAGCTGCCAGGATGCAATATACCAGAAGCAGAATGGCTTTTAAAAAGGGAAATTTAATAAGTTGCTAGTTTATAGTTCTAAGGCTGAGAAAATATCCCAATTAAAACTAGTCTATAGAAATGTCCAATCAAAGGTATCCATCCAGGAAAAGATATCTTGGTTCAAGAAAGCTGATGAAGTTCATGTATTCTCTCTCAAGTAGAAGGGCATATGGCAAACACAGTCAGAGTTTCTCTCTCATCAGGAAGGGCACTTGGCAAACACAGTGTCATTTGCTAGCTTCTTCTCCTGGCTTCCTGTTTCATGTTTCATGAAGCTTCTCAGGAGGCATTTTCCTTTTTCATCTCCAAAGGTCACTGGCTGGTGGACTCTGCTTCTCGTGGCTGTGTTGTTCTGCTCTGCTTTCTCTGAATCTCTCATTCTGCAAAATGTTTCCTCTTTTATAGGACTTAAGACCCACCCAAATGGGTGGAGACACATTTCCCCCAATCCATTTTAGCAAACACACTTGATTGGATTACATTTCCAGGGAGATGATCTAATTACAGATTCAAACATACAGTATTGAATAAGGATTATTCTGCCTTTACAAAATGGGATTTAGATTAAAACATGACTTTTTCTAGGGGCATACATCCTTTCAAACCAGCACAACCTGTATACTGGATTACCTTAATCTTGGCCTGATTGGCTTCATTCTTACCTCTAAATATCCATTCATAGATATAAATTGGCCTCTCAAAATCCAGAAATAATAATTATCACTCTGGACTTAATGTGTCTGCTATAGGAGCTTACAATCTAGGCCCCTATTTTCTTATAAGTATTTTCTAAATAAAACCATACAATAATTGCTCTCTTGTTTCTGGCTTTTTTGCCTCACCAAATGTCCTATAGATTCATTCCCAATATTGCATGCCTCACAGCTTTGATCCTTTTTTAGCAACACAATATTCAATCATAAGTATACACCATCATTAGCCAATTTACTTCTCAGTTAGTGCATCTTTCAGCCACCTTCATTCATTCTTTATTGGCTTCTATATTCAAAATAAAGTAGGCATGTCCAAAACCTCTCCTCCGTTCCAACTTCCTCTGATAAACATTTTTAAAAACAATTAAAATAAAGAATTAAAAAGCATTAAAATGTAACTAATCATCCCAGTTCCCCCTTTCTACAAAGACATCATCTCAGATCTAGATGCCCCTTGGGAGAAGTCTAAAGTACTTTTTTGCCTTTTTACTCCCAAACCTACCCCTCTGGCTCATGAATAATCAAGTGTCTTTCTAGACAGGGCAAGCAACTTCCTCATGAATAGTTCATTACCTCTCTTAAGCAGTGTCAGAGAACTCATGAATATGCAAATTATAATGAGCATTGAATGTTGCACCCATGGCCCCTCCTGGCCCCCCCTGCCCCCCCGCCAAGTGCTGTTTGGGCTTCTAGTCTGCTTGCCCTTGGTGCTGCTTCTGTCGCATGCTTCCCTCCCTTCCTAGGGGTAGCCCCATGCTCCTGGGCTCAGGGATCCACACTGGCCCCTCAGGAGATGAGTTCATGTTCATGCATTGTTAGGCCTAGACAGGCTCTGCAGGCAGGCCAAGGCATGGGTATGAGGGAAGTCTTATGGGGCCTTGCCTCCTGTGCAGCCTTAACATCCAGGGCAGCCCACTTCAGGCCTTCTTGAGGAGGTGCCTCAATATAGGGTGAGAGGGTAAGATCCTCTTCCAAAGGGCCAGGGCCAAGCTTAAGGCCTGAAGGGACATCTGGGAGAGTGCTGGAAAGGGAGCCCCACAGGGATCTCAGGCCAGCATGGGGTGGCTTGGGGGAAAGGAATAGAGCACAAAGTGGCATTGTGTCAATACAGAACTGGGTGGTAAAGATCCAGAGGGGGGACATTTCCAGGACTTGTGGGCAATACCAACTGCCCTAGTATGTCCAAGCAATATTTTGCATTATTTTAATTTTTTAGAACACCATTTTAAATTTATTTTTTATTTGTTAAAGTATGTATAATATAAAATCTTCCATTTTAACCATTTTACTTGATACTGTGGCTTTAATTACATTACAATGTTGTGTTACCATCACTACCATTCATCTCCAAAACTGCTTCATTAATCAAAAGAAGAATTCTGTACCCATAAAGCAGTAGTTCTACATTCCTATGTCTCATCATCTCATTAGAGGCCCCTGGTAACCTGTAATCTACTTTCTTTCTCTATGAATTTGCTTATTCTAAATATTTCATGTAAGTAGAATCATACAATATTTATCTATTTGTATCTTTATTATTTCATTATCATAATGTTTCCAAGTTTCTCTATGTTGTAGCATGCATCAGAACTTAATTCATTTTTTATAAATAAATAATGCTCTATTGTTTTTATATACCATATCTTGTCATCTGTCAATGGATATTAGGTTTGTTTCTACCTTTTGGCTATTGTGAATGATATGTGAACACCATTTTAATTTTGAACATCAAGAATTGACTTGAATGTGTCTTTCAGGTACTTACTGAACCTCCAGATATGGTTCCAGGTTTCTGCAGAGGCTTAGAGGTAGTAATCATGTTGGAAGTGGGAGGCTAAGGAACTTGTCCTAAAGCCATACTTCATGGCAAGCCTTCTATGTTTACATGGTTTATTATTTTGGGAGGTGTTCTGGGGTAAAAGGAGTTCATGGAAATTAGTGGGGTCCAGTCCCCCAAGAAACACTTGGACATTCATTAGTCTCTAGCTTATCATTTCATCTTGCTGACTTTTCAAGATATATTTTATCTGTATTAGCACAAATATAGTAGTTGGAAAGTGTAACCAAAGCTACTCTGATTTTCACACTCAGACTTACATGCTGGCTGCATGCTCATCAATAGAGAAAGCAATATATGAGTTTACTTTTCTAGTATAGTAGTTCATGAATTTTAGAGACACCTATAGCAGCAGGAGTCTTGCATAATGATGAAGAACAAAAACCTTTTCTGTCCTTGGAAGAGTTGGTAAGAAACTGCACAGAACATAACAACACAGGTTTTATGACAATTTGTACAAGCAGAAATATATCCATTAAATAAGCAATTAGTGTTCTTTTGAGAACAGCAAAAAGAAGGAACATAAAATAGAATGATGACAGAGAGAGAGAGAACAAGAGAGGAGCCTTGCAGAGACCAATGATGAGAGGGTAGCATGGGCTGAGGAGTGTGATGAATTCAACCTCCTACACCAGAAGTTTAAATGAAAGAAACAGAATGTCTAGGCTAGAACTGTGAACTACTGCACAATGACTTTTTAATTTTTTTCTAATTTATTTATTTATTTATTTATTTATTTATTTATTTATTTATTTATTATTTTGCATGGGCAGATGTCAGGAATTGGACCCAGGTCTCTGGCATGTGGCAGTAAGAATTCTGCCTCTGAACCACCATCACACCTCCCCTACATTAGCTTTTTATAAGTTAGATAACCTCTCTATTCTTCAGTTCACCATCTGTAAAATGGGGATATTGTTAGTACCTACCTCATGAGGTTCTTGTGAGAGTGGAATGAATTTGAATGTGAAAAGTGCTTAGAAGAGTGCTTGGCCTATAATGAAGTCAATTATAGAGTTGTGAGAATCATATAAAATAATCCATGTAAAGGGCTTAACACAGCAATTATTCCATTGTTATCAATAGATGTAGTTAGAAGACTAGTGCAATCACCATCACCATCATTTCTTTCAGGGACCAACCCATTTCCCTAGCCACCTACCAAGAGATAGCTGGAGACAATTTTGCACAATAGAAAGTTGGCATTCTCTCTTATATTCAAACTCCATCTCCATCATTTCTTCGTGTGACTTTTTTGTTTTGATGTATTCCAGGGACAGAAATGCTTTAACATCTGCATAAATGTGAATTAATGTGAAACAATAGGTTTCTCTAACAGGCTAAACTTTGTCAATTCAACAATAGACTTGTCTCTGAATTCAGTTAACTGACACATTATTAGTAGTAGTCCCCTATCACTAATCATTTTTACCATGCACAAAATCTAAAATCTTTCAGCATTTTCTCATGTCTCTGGAAATCTTTTAAACTGCTTGCAGTTGCAACAAGGCAAAGCTACCTGCTCATATTCACTCCACTGGAGGCACAAACATCCCTCAATTTTCTTTTTTAAATTGATAAACATAATATACAAATATAGAATTTAACATTAGCACATGTTAAAATGGTATAATTTCTGTATGCTCTAATAATCTGTTTTAATATTTTTCATTAAAAAGTATTTCTCTTATCTTCCCAGAAAGAGTTTTTTTAATTCCAAAATGTAAATTATTATACATCTTGATTTACAGCTAAGAATAAGATGTTAAATTCTGTGGGTTAGAATTTCTGAACACATTGCTTGGCATTTACTAGGAAGAACTAGAGCATCAAACCTTAAGTACTTTCTATTTCAATGCCAGTTAAGTTTTAGAAAAGCCATAAATTTGTTGACAGGCACAGTCCACTCAATAACTTGATGTTGCCATAAAGATGAGATTAATCTGGTAGATGGAGATTTGCATGCTAGACATGTTGGACCCCTCCACACAAGTGAGTGAAGTAGTTGTCTCTTAAATTTTTGTCTTCTGATTTAAATAAAATGACATGTACACAGTAAAAATTGTAAGCAGTACAAAAAGCTCTACAGCACAAGTAAACATCCTTTTCTCCATTAACCACCAATTTTATTTCTTCAAATTCATTAAAATATTATATGAATACATTGTGAACTGAAGTCAGCTTTGGCTCTCTTATATGAAAACAATTCAGAGGTCTTTTGAATTGCATTGATTGTTTCATATTTTACTTTTGTTGCAGAAGAAAGCCATGTAATCTTCAATCAAATTTCAAAAAAAAAGAGAAATGCAACATGGCAACAAGCACGGACTGCCCAGAGACAGCTAATTCCAGGCAGCACTTACATTCCAGACTCCATGGATCTGGTCACAGCTGCACGAAGTGTCTCTGGTATCATCCTTGAAATTGTACTAACATATTTACTTACAAGGCATTTTCACAATGTAAGAAAAATTTGCCTTAATAAAAATGAGATAATCTGGTCGTTATAATATGAGTAAGCTTAACTGTCAGAGATTCAAGTCATCTGGTCATTGCTTAATAGAAAAATATTTTTATTCAACACTATACAAAAAGGCCTTAGCCATCATAACCATGCATGAATTTAAAAACAGTTGCAGACTTTTCAAAAGAACAGAGGGAAGGCAAGACAACAAGGGACTAAGGATCAAGAAGGAAAGTTCCTTCAGAGAAATTTTAACTCCAGCAATGAGAAGCTAGGTGTTTTTCCTCCAAAAAAATGAAACAACACTTTCTCAGCAAGAAAGGCTTACAGAAGCATTGGCTGCAGGAGCTCAGCCATGTCCCACTTCACTGCCTTAGATCCTTCTGCTCAGTTGCAGTCCTTTGGGAAAAAGGTGATGTAGCCATCATGTAAAGAGAGGAGCTCGAAGAGATGAGCCCAAAAAGTTTCTGCTACCTCTTGTAAAAATACAGAATACTTCATGAATTTGTGGATCATCCTTGTGCAGGGGCCATGTTAATCTTCTCTGTATCTCCACATGTGACTTTAACTTAACTTCTCTTGGCATCAGTTTCCCCAGGTAACCCCTTCATACCTGTTGTCAGTATGAAATCTCACTGTTGGCACATCACTCCTTTGGAGGCTCTATTGTAGGAACCACATACTTGCTTTCTCTGTGTTAGCTATTGTTATTGAACCTGAAACAAAGATAAAGACATGACTTCATGGAAGTAACATTCATCCTGGTGAATTTGGTAGGGATAACATGCCCTATAGGAGAGGCCTGTGTAGCCTGCATCTATAACCCAAATATGGGAACACTGGGAACTATCAGTGCCTCACAGAAGGAGAGGCCCAAACCAAGATGGGATTATCTTGTCCACTCACCATTTTCTCAGGATCCTATCTCTCATGTTCTGACTTTTCACTTTATGTTTTGGGTCAGAGTTACCAAGGACTTGTATTTGGCTCAAATGTTGTGCTGTCTCACATGTATTCTCTCATTTAATCCTCATAAATCTGTGAAGAAAGAACTTCTCTTTTCCCCCATTTTATTATGAGGGAAACTGAGGCACAGGGATATTGAGTAATTTGTCTTAACTCATACAACTATTAAATGGCTAATTCAGTAGCCAAATCCAAGTAGCCTAATTGGCAGAACAATTGCTTCTATACTGCCTCTTGGAAATTCCCAGAGAGTTTCACAGTTTGGGTAAAAATTAAAATTGAACATTTTCTTTGATCCAGCAATTTTTACCTACATGAATTTATCCAGTGGATCTTTATGAGTTTTGTTCAATAAATGAATACTAATTACCATGTTCCTTAAAATAGCAAAAGAAAAAATGATCAGCATTCATCTATAGGAGATTGGTTAAATAATTCAATGAACATCAATGCAATGAAGTTATGCAGATTCATGAAAAAGAATAATGCAGATTTACATGCACTAATATGAAACTATTCCCAAGTTTTCCTTTCTTTCTTTCTCACTTTCTTTCTTTCTTTCTTCCCCCTCTTAATTTTTTTTCTAGAAAAGATTCCACCTCTCCATCCCCTGGCAACTTCCAGTCTAATTTCTATCTCTGCAAATATGCTATTTCTAATAAACTCTTATACGTGATATATACCATATTTGTCCTTATATGCTTTCTCATATTTCATTGAGCATAACATTTTCAAGGATTTTCCATGTTTTGGTACATCTCATAACTTTATTCTTTCCAAGGAGCTATTCTTTTCTTTTTTCAAGGTTGCTTTTAATTTACTAATACAACTGTACAGAATTTTTATATATAGTCAAATGTATCAATTTTTTTGTTTTATAGTTTCTAGGTCTTATTCCTTTTTAAAAGCCTCAATATAAATAAAAGCCCTTAATATTTTTTATATTTTCATAATTGTGAGCTATATCATACTTACTGAAGGATACAAAAGAATATATTTACAGTTTAGTTCATAATTACAAAGCAAATATCCATATAACCACCATTCCAGGTCAATGAAAGGAAGAGCACCAATATCCCAAACGGTCTCTATGTTGCCCTTCCCATTCATAACCCTTTCCTCCTCCCTAAAGTTACCTCTAGCCTATTTTTTCTTGTATTTATATTTTTCCACCTGTATTAGCACCCATAATCAACATAGTTGTTTTCCTAGTTTCTAAATTTATTATAAATGAAAATAGTCCATGCATTATTTTGTGACTTGCTTCTTTAAGCCAATGTTATGTTTGAAGGTTAATATTTTTATAAGCAGCTAGATTTAAAACATTTTCATTACATTATGATTTTTCCATTTTAGTTTTTTTAACTTTTTTATTGTATAGTATAACATATATGCAAAGCAAAGAAATAAAAAAGCACTAGTTTTCAAAGTACTCTTCAACAAGTAGTTACAGGACAGATCCCAGAGTTTGTCATGGGCTACCATAGGATCATCTCATATTTTTCCTTCTAGCTGCTCCAGAATATAGGAGGTTAGAGGGCTTAAATATTTTTTTTATCATCACAACTGACTTTTTTTCTTTCTTTTTTGTGAAAAATAACATATATAGAAAAAAGCTATAAACTTCAAAGCACAGCAACACAATCAGTTGTAGAACATATTTCAGAGTTTGACATGGGTTACAATTTTAGGTTTTTGCTTCTAGCTGCTCTAAAATATTGGAGACTAAAAGAGATATCAATTTAATGATTCAGCATTCATATTCATTGTTAAATCCTATCTTCTGTGTTTAACTCCACCATCACTTTTGATCTTTCCTTCCCTCTCTTTAGGGGTGTTTGGGATATGACCATTCTAAATCTCTAATGCTGGAAGGGTCTGTCACTAATATGGAGTAGGGAGATGGAACTATCTGATGTTCTAGAGAGGCTGGGATAGGATTCAGGACTTATCTGGACCAGGGACCCATCTAGAAGTTGTAAGTTTCTGGAAAGTTACTCTAGTGCCTGGAACACTTGTAAAATCTTATATGTTGCCCTGTTGTTCTTTAGGATTGTCTGGAATGGTCCTGCTTGGGCATTGGCAGGTTACAATAGGTAGCAAGGTCTAACTGAAGCTTGCATAAGAGCAACCTACAGAGTAACCTCTTGATTGTATTTGAATTCTCTCTGCCACTGGTACTTTCCTAATTATACTTCTTTCCACCATTTTGGTCAGGATGGAATTGTTGATCCCATGGTGCCAGGTCTGGATTCATCCCTGTGAGCCATCTCCCATATTGCCAGGAGACAGTCATCTCTGGATGTCATGTCCCATGCAGCAGGGATGGCAATCACTTCACTTGCAGAAGTTGGTCTTAGACTGAGACACATCTGAACAACAAA
The DNA here is from genome assembly GCF_023851605.1 of Tamandua tetradactyla. Lineage (NCBI taxonomy): Eukaryota > Metazoa > Chordata > Mammalia > Pilosa > Myrmecophagidae > Tamandua > Tamandua tetradactyla. Next base: position 610,862 of record NW_027518245.1, on the reverse strand, counting down.
AGAGATCCTCTAAAAGTAACTCTTAGGCATGCCTATACTACAGGAAGTCTAAGCTTCCCAGGAGCTATTCTAAAGTGAAAGAAAAAACAAACAGATTCAAAACAGTGTATATGGTGTCTTGTTCTTAGAAAATTTATATATATGGAAGTATTAAGTATTCAAGGACATGATGTATTGTCTACACTCAAATGTTTAGAGAGAGAGAGCAAATGTGGCAAAAATAATAGTTTATGTTGGAGCTCTCTATATGTGGTTTTGTATTATTTTTGCAACTGTACTGTGAGTTTGAAATTATTTCAAAATAAAAAGTTAAATAATGTGTATTGTTAAAAAAACAATGTGTATAGCATGATATCACTAATATGCCTTAAAAAGGGATGGAGGCCTCTTGCTTTATGAAGCTACCCCAGGGGCCTTCTCCTTCATCTCCTTCATTTCCAAAGGTTGCTGGCTGGTGATCCCTGCTTCTTGTGGCTATGTCATTCTGTAGATTTTCCAAAATGCTTATGCTTTTAAAGGATTCCAATAAACTGATCAAGACCCCCTAGAATGGGTGGAGATATGTCTCCATCTAATCAAGTTTAATACCCACAATCGATTGAGTCACATGTCCATGGAGATAACTTATTCAAGTTTCCAACATATAGTGCTGAGTATGGATTAGAAGAAACCATTGTTCCCACAAGATTGATTTGGATTAAAACATGGCTTTTCTAGGGTACATGAATCTTTTCAAACCAGCATACACAACATATTTTTTTGGCTGAATTTTAAACTTCATATGACTTTTAGAAATTGGAGCAAAAATTTTACTTGTCACTGCAGAGCAATGTGAAAAATTCATTTTAACATATTAAAACATTTATTACCAAATTATTTTCTTTGGGTTAATTTTGCATCAATTTATTGAGATGATAGATACATAAAATACATTATTTTATGTTAAATTCTGATCCTAATTATTGGAGTGGCTGAACAGAAATACCTAAAATTGTTGGGCTGTGTTCCAGTAGCCTTCATTCTTTTTTTTTCTGTTTTGGGTGCATGGTCTGGGAATTGAACCCGGGTCTCCCGCATGGAAGGTGGGCATTCTAACCCTGAACCACCCATACAATCTTGAAAACGATTGTATAAAGATATAACTTATACAATGTGACAGTGTGATTGTGAAAACCTTGTATCTGATGCTCTTTTTATCGAGGGTATGGATAGATGAGTACAGATATATAAGTAAAAAATAAAGAATAGTGGGGATAAAGAATAAAATAACTTGGGTAGGTGGAAATGCTAGTGTTCAGTGAGAGGGTGGGGTAAGGAGTATGGTATGTATGAGTTTTTTCTTTTGATTTTGTATCTTTTTCTGGAATGATGCAAATATTCTTAAAAAATGATCACAGTGATGAATATACAACTATGGGATGATACTGAGAGCCAGTGACTTTATATCATCTATGGAATGTATGTGTGTAAAGATTTGTCAATAAAAATATCTACAAATATACATTTATTTAAAACTAATCTTCATATCTTTAAATTTTTGATGTCTTTTTTCCTAGTTTTAATATCTTATTTAACAGCACTTTATAATGACACTTTTTGGTTATTTTACTGTAATTTTTGTTTTTGTATAATATAGCATATATATACAGAAAAGAAAGAAAAATGCAATGATTTTCAAAGCACTCTTCAACAAATAGTTATAGGACAGATCCCAGAGTCGGCCATTAGCTACCATATCATCATCTCTGATTTTTCCTTCTAGCTGTTCCACAATATAGAGTGCTAGAGGGAATACTTTTTTATCATCAAAATCAATTTTTTTCTTTTGGTGAAAGACTATGTACAAAAAAAAAAACAACTTTCAAAGTACAGCACAACAATTAGTTGTAGAAGAGATTCCAGAGCTCGGTATAGGTTATAATTTGACAATTTAATTTTTTCTTCTAGCTGCTCTAAGATACTGGAGAGCAAAAGAAATATCAATTTAATGCCTCAGCACTCATATTCATTTGTTAAACCCTACCTTCTCTGTATAACTCCTTTGCTCTTCCTATCCTATTCTTTAAGCATATTTGGGCTATGGCCATTCTAACATTTTCATGCTAGAAGGTGATGTCAGTAATATGGGGTAGGGAGATGGAACTAGCTGACATTCTGCAGAGGCTGGGTCCTCCAGGTTTCAGGGCTTATCAGGTCCAGGAACCACCTGGATGTTGTAGGTTTCTGGAAAGTTACTCTACTGCATGGGACTTTTGTATAATCTTTTATTTTGCCCTAGTTCTTTAGGATTGGCTGGGATGGTTTTGGTTGGGGTTTAGCAAGTTATGATAGGTAGCAATGTCTAACTGAAGCTTGCAAAAGGGTGACCTTCAGAGTAGCCTCTTGACTCTATTTGAACTCTCTCAGTCATTGATACTTTATTCACTAAACTTCTATTCCCATTTTTGGTCAAGATGGAATTGTTGAACCCATGGTACCAGGGCCAAACTCTTCCCTGGGAGTCATTTCCCACACTGCCAGGGAGACTTTCACCCCTGGAAGTCATGTCCCACATAGGGTGGAGAGCAATAAAATTTCATTGACAGAGATGGGTTTAGAAAGTCTGAGACCACATCTGATCAACAAAAGTGGTCCTCCAGAAGTAACTCTTAGGAATGTTAAGTAAGCTAAGCTTCTCTGCTACCTACATAAGCTTCACAAGTATATGCCTCAAGATCAAGGGCTTGTCCTAATTATTTGCATGTTCCTAACATTTGACACAGTATCAGGGGATTCCCTGATGGTAAAGCTTAATAGTTAAATATTTTTTGTCCCATGCCTCATGAAACTTAGTCAATAGTTTTTTATTATCTGCTTAATATATCCTAGGATGTATCCAGGCATTACATTAAGCTATACAGCATTAAACATCCTCATTCTTATTCTGGGCTCCCTGTGTTTCAATAGTTCAAATGAGCTGTCCAGACTGGTTGAGCTAGATTATGTACTACATAAAATTTAGGCTCCAGACAAAATAAGCTTTTCTTCCTTTCATCTCAAAGCATTTAGACATTTGTTTAAAATATAGACAATGTCCTCCTTACACCTGTGTTCTAAATTACCATAATTCTGACCTGATTGGACAATCTAGGTCCCTGTTTTCTTATAAGCATTTTCTAAAGGAGACCATCCAATAATTGTTCTTTCATTTCTGACTCATTTTGCCTCACCAAATGTCCCACAGGTTCATCCACATCATTGCATGCCTCGTGACTTCATTCTTTTTTGTAGCAGCACAATATTCTATCATTTGTATATACCATCATTTGCCAATCTATTTCTCAGTCAGTGCATACTTCAGCTACCTGCAGTCATTACGCATCATGTATAATACCCAAAGTCTGCATTCCATCAACACTCTCAATTTTAGATAATTTCATTGTTCCCAAGAGAAAGAGAACCAATAAATGCACCCTCACTAAATAGGAACACTCAAGCTCCCCTTAACTCTTGTCCTTCCCCCTTCTATTTACCCCTGCTGTTGCTGTGGTACTGCTGATGTTTTCTTGTTAAACATAGCCCATAGTATGCAATAGTAGTTTTCCCCCTGTACCCTGGACTTAAGTACTCTTTGTAGATGAATCATACCTTCAAAGTAGTTCTTGCAGGAACTTATTTATGTTTCTAGTGTTAATCAGTGGGACACATAGGTCTATACAACACCTTTCAGTCTTGTTCACCTTCAATATGATCGTATTGCTTATAGACCCACTAGAGAACTGCCTTCACTTCTATCTGTTCCCTTACATTTGAGTTCAACCTCATTAACTAACTGTTCACCCATCCCTAGCTTCTATTTATCTCTAAGTCCCCTATAATTTGTATTATAAGCCTCTAATTTTACCTTTACCATGGTCATAAAAGTAGAGTCTTACAGTTTGCATCCTTTTGGTGTCAGGCTAATTTCATTCAGCATTATGTCCTCAAGGTTCATCATCTTGTTATTTACTTCAGGAATTCATTTTGTTTTACTGCTGCATAATATTCCAATGTATGTATATACCACATTTTGTTAATCCATTCATTTGTTGATGGGCATTTGGATTGTTTCCACCTTTTGGTGATTATGAATAATGCTGCCTTCAACATTGGTGTGCAAATGTGTGTTTGTGCCACTGGTTTCAGCTCTTCTGGGTATATACCAACTAGTGCTATTGCTGGGTCTTAGGCAACTCAAGTTTTTGTTTCGTAAGGAACAGTCAAACTGTCTTCCATAGCAGCTTTACCTTACATTCCCACCAGGAGTGCATAAGTGTCACAATTTCTCCACATCCTCTCCAACATTCATAGTTCCCTGTTTGTTTAATAGCAGCCATTCTTATAGGTGTGAGGTGGTATCTCATTGCAGTCTTGATCTGCATTTTGCTTATAGCTAATATAAATGAGTATCTCTTCATGTGCTTTTGGGTCATCTGTATTTGCTCTGCAGAAAAATGTCTATTCATATCTTTTACTCATTTTATAAGTGAATTGCTTGTTCTTTTGTTGTTGAGTTGTATAATTTTATTATGTATATAGGATATTAAACCTTTGTCTGATGTGTGATTTTCAAATATTTTCTCCAATTGATTTGGCTGCCTAATCACCTGTTTGACAAAGTATTTTGAGGTGTAGAAGCATTTGATTTTGAGGAGTTCACATTTATTCATTTTTTCTTTGTTGCATATGCATTTGGTGTAAAGCTTAGAAAGCTGTCTCCTATTGCAAGGTCTTGAAGATGTTTCCCTACACTTTTTTCTAGGAGATTTATGGTGCTAGTTCATGTATTTTTGTGTTTGATCCATTTTGAGTTAATTTTTGTGTAAAGTGTAATGTAGGTGTCCTCTTTCATTCTTTTGGTTATTCATTTCCATTTCTCCCATGCCCATTTATTGAAAAGACTATTTTGTTCCAGTTTGGTGGATTTGGGGGCATTGTCAAAAATCAGTTGACCATAGAATTTGTTATCGATTTCTGTGTTTTCAATTTGATTCCATTGGTGAATACATCTATCTTGGTGCCAGTACCATGCTGTTTTGACCACTGTGGTTTTATAATAAGTTTTAAAGTTAAGAACTTATCCAGTTCATTAATCCACTTCATCCACTGGAATGAATTAATCCAGTTCATTATTCATTTTAGGATGATTTTAGCTATTTGAGCTCTCTTTCCCTCCCAAATTAATTTGGTACTAGCTTTGCATGTCTTCATAGTAAGTTGTTGGAATTTGTTTTGATACAGCATTGAATCTGTAGATCAATTTGGGTGGAATTGACATCTCAACTATAACCTTCTTATCCATGGGCAAGGAATTTCTTTCCACTTATTTAGATTATCTTTGATTTCTTTTAGCAAAGTTATGCAGTTTTATTTTTTTGTCCAAGTCCTTTACATCCCTAGTTAGGTTCATTCCTAAGTACTTGATTCTTCTAGTTGCTATTTTGAGTGGAATTTTTTCCTCAACTGTCTCCTCAGTTAGGGCATTACTTGAGTATAGAAATATTACTGATTTTTCCACATTAATTTTTTATCCCTTCACATTGCTGAATATGTTTATTAGCTTAAGTAACTTTGTTGTAGATTTCTCAGGATTTTCCAAGTATAGTATCATGCCATTTGAATAATGAAAGTTTTACTTCTTCCTTTCCAATTTGGATGCTTTTATTTCTTTGTGCTGCCTTATTGCTTTAGCTGGGACTTCTAGGACAATGTTGAATAATACTGGTGACATAGAGGATCCTTGTTTCATCCTGATCTTAGCGGGAAAGCTTTCAGTCTTTCTGCATTGAATATGATGCTGGCTATCAGCTTCACATATATGCCATTTATAGTATTGAGGTAGTTACATTTTATTTCTGTTTTTTTTGGGGGGTGCTTTTATCAGAAGAGAATGTTGAAGTTTGTCAACTGCTCTTTTCAGCATCAATCAAGATGACCATGTAATTTTTCCCTTTCAATTTTTTAAAGTGCTGTACTACACTAATTGATTTTCTTGTGTTAAATAATCCTTGCTCTCTTGGTATAAACTCCACTTGGTTGTGGTGTATAATTCTTTTAATGTGTTATTGCATCTAATTTGCTAGTATTTTGTTGAGAAGTTTTGCATCTATGTTCATTAGGAAAATTGGCCTGTATGGCATCGTTCTTATAGCATCTTTACCCAGTTTTGGTGTTAAAATGATATTAGTTTCATAAAATGAGGTAGATAGTTTTGCTTTTTCCTAAATTTTTTGGAAAAGTTTGAACAAGATTGTTATTATTTCTTTTTGGAATGTTTGATAAAATTCCCCTGTGAAGTCATCAGGCCCTGGGCTTTTCTTTGTAGGAAGATTTTTGATAAGTGATTGAATCTCTTTATTTGTGTATGGTTTGTTGAGCTCTACTATATCTTCCTGAGTCAGTGTAGCTTGTTTGTGTGTTTCCAGGAATTTTCTGTTTCACCTAAATTGTCTAGTTTGTTGGCATGTAGTTGTTCATTGTGTCTTCTTATATTTTCTTTCATTTATTCATGGTCTGCAGTAATGCACTCCTTCTCATTTTGGATTTTGTTTATTTGCATCCTCTCTCTTTTTTCTTTGTTAGTCTTGCCTTTGGTCCATCAATTTTATTGATTTTCTCAAAGCACCAACTTTTACTTTTATTTATTCTCTCTATTGTTCTTTTATTCTCCTATTCATTTCACTCTGCTTTAATCTTTGTTACTTCTCTTTTTCTATTTGCTTTGTTGTTAGTTTGCTGTTCTTTCTCAAGTTCCTCCAGGTGAACAATGAAATCCTTGATTTTGGTCTTTCTTATTTTTTAATATAGACATTTAGGGCAATAAATTTCCCTACCAGCACAGCCTTTGCCACATCCCAAAAGCTCTGATATGTTGTATCTTCATTTTCCTTCATCCATATAGTTATTGAATTCTCCAGCAATTTCTTCTTTGACCCACTGTTTAAGAGTGTGTTATTTAATCTCCACATGTTTGTGGAAAATTCTTTTTCTTTAGTGGTTATTGATATGCAACTTAATTCCATTCTGTTCAGAGAAATGATTTGAATAATTTCAATGATTTTAAATTTATAAAGACCAGTTTTGTGCCCCAGTATGTGATCTATCCTGGAGAATGTTACGTGAGCATTAAAAGTGTGTATATCCTGGTGTTTTGTATAATGACCTAATTATATCTGGTAGGTCTAATTCACTTGTCAAGTTTTTACCTTCTCTATTTCCTTGTTGATATTCTATCTTGTTGTTGTATCTATATAGGAGAATCATATATTGAAGTCTCCTATTATTATTTTTGAAGCATCTATGGCTCCCTTCAGTTTTGCTATTGTCTCTCATGTACTTTAGATCTCCTTGATTGGGAGCATAAACATATATGATTGTTATTTCTTCTTGGTGGATTGCCCCTTTTATTAATATATTGTGTCTTTTTTTCTCTTATGATGTTTTTACAGTTAAAGTCTATTTTGTCAAATATTAGTACAACTACTGCTTTCTTTTTGTTTTAACTTGTGTGGGACATCTTTTTCCATTTTCACTTTCAATCTATTTGTATCCTTGTGTCTAAGATGAATCTCTTCTAAGCAACATATAGCTGGATTATATTTCCTAATACATTCTGCCCTTCTATATCTTTATTTGGTAAGTTTAGTCTCTTAACATTAAAAGCTGCTATTGAAAAGGCATTTCTTGAATCTACCATCTTAGCTTTTGGATTTTATTTGTCCGACCTATATATTCTTTTCCCTCTTTTTATCCTTTAAATTACCCTTACTGGTACTCTTCAAGTCTGTGCCCTCCTCCAGACCACCCTTTCCTGTCTTTTTTTTATCAACTGGCTAAATTCCATTTAGTTGTTTGTAGAGTCGGCCTCTTGTTGGCAAATTCTCTTGGGATTCATTTGTCCATGAAAATTTTAATCTCTCCCTTTGTTTTGAAGAACGGTTTGGTTTGGTACAGAATTTTTGGCTGGAAGTCTTTCTTTTTCAAGATCTTATTTTATCTATCTGTATATATATATATATATATATATACCTCTGCCTTCTCACCTCCATAGTGCCAGTTGAGTAACCTGAACTCAGTCTTTTGTGGTTACCCTTGTTTGTAGTAGATTGTTTCTCTCTTGCTTCTTTCAGGATTTTCTGCTTCTCTTCAACATTTGACAGACTGATCACTATGTGTGTTAGGAAAGGCCTGTTAGATTTTATTTTATTTGGAGTTCATTGAGCTTCTTTGACTTGCATATTTGTGTCCTTTATAAAGGTTAGGAAGTTTCCCCCTATTTTGTCTTCAACTAACCTTCCTAGCCCTTATTCTTCTCTTCTCCTTCTGGGTCACCAATGATTCCTATATTTTTATACTTTGTTTTGTTCATCATTTCCCTGAGATCCAATTCAATTTTTTCCATCTTTTATGCCATTTCCTGTTTTGAGAGTGTGAAGTCAATTGTCTAGTTCTTTAGTTCACTTAGTCTTTCTTCTGCCTCTTCAAATCTGCTGTTGTGTGTCTCTAGTATGTTTTTTATTTCTCTACAACATCTTTATTCTTTGTGATAGCTGTGGTTTTTCTATTTATTCTTTCAAATTCCTCTTTATGCTTTTCTAGTGTCTTCTTGATCTCCTTCATGTCACTAGCCATCCCATTTATTATTTAATAAAGTTATATGAACATCTTTGATTTGTTGTTCCAATGTCTGTTTCTCCTCTGGTGTTTTAATTTGGTCACTGAGCTGGACTGTATCTCTCTGCATCATAATATGCTTGGTGATCTGCTACATGCTGTCTCCATGACATGTAAATATCTTGATTGCTTCACTTTGGAAGTTGATGTCCTTTAGTAGTATAAAGCCTTGTATTTTGGGGATGGATATGGAGCAGGATGTTGGGTGTAGGGCATGGCACAACAGTGTAGTATTGTTTTGCAGCACATGTATGGGTGCAGATTGGTGATGCTACACTGATACCTGTGAGTGTGGGGCACCCAGTTGAGGGGGGATGTGGCTATGAAGGTGCATGTGTTTGGGGGGCAGGGTCTTGGTGTGTGCTGGTCTAGGATTCAGCCTTTTGTACATGTGCACAGAGCTCAGGGCAGAGAGTCAGCATTGCACTTGCATGGGTGGTCAGCACTTGCCCAGGGCTGAGGGTCATGACTTGGGTCTATGCCACTGTGGAGATCTTGGCAGACCATAAACTGATGTGCAATGTGTAAAGTGAAGGGGTGGTGGGGTGAGGTTGCATGACTATGCACTGGGGGCAGTTGAAGCCTGGATATGGAGGTAAGTACCTGTAGCCTTTATGTGCTTGTGATGATTTGCAGGGGTCAGTGACTGGGAGGTAGGGCTTGGAAATGCAGGTGAGACTGCAGTTTTGCAGGAGGAGTGGATTGTGCTGGGTTAGGCATGAGCATGCTTGGGGTAGGGTTGTAAGTGAGTATGTGCATAAGGGTTTGGCAGGGTGGGGATACTTGGAGTGCAGGGAAGTGGTGTGGGTGATAGGGTTCAGGAACATGGTGTGTAGAGTGAGTCGCAGGTCATAGGCTGTGCTGGTGAGTTTAGTGCTTTCGAGCAATGTGGCTTGGCTTACTTCTGAGTCACTGTCTGTCTATGCACTCCTAAGGGCTCTGGGCTTCTGCATTATGCTGTTTGCACCAGCTGGATTGCCTCTGGTTCCATGTTTCTCAGTTGTTCAGTATTGCAACTAGGGCCACTCTATGTGGTGCAGAAGACTTACTCAGGTCACTTATACCCTGAAATTGCCATCTCAGTCACCCTCCTGCCTCTTCTCTAGCTGTTCCTTGGAGCAGTGTTGAACTTGATTTATCTTTTTCTGCCATTTTGCTGGAACTATGGTTATTTTACTTTTAAAGAATGACAGATTAATTTTTTTCATGAACAAGAAGGAACGTATTATTTTTTCCCAGCTTGACCTTGAAATTTTTAATTCTATTCTCAAAGAAAGTTTAAAAATAATTCCATTCCTGGTCCATCACAGTGGCTCCAATACAAATAGGAGGCAGGAGAGAAGGTGTAAGATGATTTCATGTAAATAGACACCAGATCAAGATTGTATCTTCCTGTTAGACTGATCTAATTCTGCATAAGATTTCATCTTGACGTTGTTTATTGGCTCAGTGTTAACTGTGTCAGTTGGCTTTTGTTACATGAGCTTTCTTTTTTCTGCATGGTTTACCTTTTTACATCTTTCTACTTTTGACGTATCTGTGTCCTTCTATTTAAGTAGCATATAATTTGTTTTGTTGATTATTCAAACTGACAATCTTTGCCATCTTTTAGGAGTATTTATTTCATTTACTTTAATGAATTGCTGATATAATTGGATCACATTTTACCATTTCTGTTCCTCTTATAGTTTATTATTCTTTTAATCCTTTGCAGCCTTTTTAGGACTAAGCATGTGCTTTTTGTTTGTATGTTTTTGTTTTTTGTTTACTTTTTTATTGTATAGTATAACATATATACAAAACAAAAGAATAAAAAAACAGTAGTTTTCAAAGCACTCTTCAACAAGTAGCTACAGGACAGATCACAGAGTTTACCATAGGCTGCCATAGAATCCTCTCACAGTTTTCCTTCCAGCTGCTCCATTATATAGGAGGCTTGAAGGCTTAAATATTTTTTACCATCATGATTTTTTTTCTTTCTTTTTTTGTGAAAAATAACATTTATACCAAAAAGCAACAAATTTCAAAGCACAGTACCACAATTAGTTGTAGAACATATTTCAGAGTTTGACATGATTACTGTTCCACAATTTTAGATTTTTACTTCTAGTTGCTCTAAGATGCTGGAGACTAAAAGAGATTCCAATTTAATGATTCAGCATTCATATTCATTGTTAATTCTGTCTTCTCTGTATAACACTACCATCACTTTTGATCTTTCCATCCCTCTCTTTAGGTGTGTTTGGGCTATGGCCATTCCAACTTTTTTATTTCAGTAGGGTCTGTCACTAGTATGGGATAGGGAGATGAAACTATTTAATGTTCTGTAGAGATTAAGTCCTCTAGGTTTTAGGACTTATCTGGTCCAAGGACCCATCTGGAGGTTGTAGCTTTCTGGAAAGTTGCCCTAGTTAATGGAACCCTTGTGGAGTCTTACATACTGCCCTAAGTGTTCTTTAAGATTGGCTGGAATGGCCCTGGTTGGGGTTTGGCAGTTTTTGATAGGCAGCATTGTTTAACTGATGCCTGCATAAGAGCAACCTCCAGAGTAGCCTTTTGATTCTGTTTGAACTCTCTCTGCCACTGATACTTTATTAGCTACACTTCTTTTCCCCTTTTTGGTCAGGATGGAATTGTTGATCCCATGGTGTGAGGGTCAAATTCACCCTGGGAGTCATCTCCCATGTCACCCATGTCATCTCACATGTCACCATTCATCCCTGGATGTCATGACTCATGTAGGCAAAGAGGACAATAATTTCACTTGTGGAGTTGGGCTTAGAAATAGTGAATCCACATCTGGGCAACAAAAGAGGACCTCCAGAAGTAACTCCTAGATATACCTATAGGTAGTCTAAGCTTCTCTGCTACCTACAAAATCTCCACAAGTGTAAGCCTCAAGATCAAGGGCATGCCTATTGATTTGGGTGTCCATAAAGTTTGACACAGTATCAGGGGATTCTCTGATGGTAGGGTTTAATAGTTCCATATTTTTCCTCCCACCCCACAAGTGACTTTGTCAATACTTTTTTATTATCTGCTTAATATACTCTAGGAATTATCCAGGCATTATGTTAATCTATACAGGACAAAAGGACCTCTTTCTTATTCTGGGCTCCCTGTGTTTCAGTTGTTCAAATGAGCTATACAAATAGGTTGACTTAAATCATCCACTACAGAAAATTTCAGTTCCAGACAAAATAAACCTTTCTTCCTATGGTCTCAAAGTGTATGTGTGGCTCTAAAATATAGACCACTTTTTTCCTTAATCTGTGTTCTGAATTACTTTAACCCTGACTGATCAGCTTCATTCTTATGTCTAATAATCAAGATATCTATATCTCTATCTGTATATCTATATCTTTATCTCTCTCATAGATATCTATATCTATATATATCTATATCTATATATAACTATATGTTTTTTCAAGCACAAAAATATACCATATATTAGCAAGTTATTAACCATGATTTTGAGACCCTTTAGTCACAGCCTGAGCTTGCTTAGTTGAATAAAGCAAGTTTTCAGAATGCTGAATACTTTTTGTTTTAGAATGCTGATTTTAGAATTTCATGTACTGTGGAAAATAATTTTCTAAATGAGAAGAGGTTTATGCAAAATATATTCTTATGAAATTATTGATCATGAGTCCCAAATCACTCATTCTCTAGAAAATGTGCAAGTAGGCATTGAAATACTGTGTGCTGATCAACCTCTTGGATCTTCAGAGGAATGGTAGTCTGTATGCTCTCATAGGTGGTACATAGCTCCACCTCAAACAAAATGTATTAAAATAGATCTCTTCACTTTCCAGGTAAAGGTGACTGGAGTTGATGGCAACAACAAGGCAGCTGTGGGAAATGAATGTGAGCTTTTGAAGTTGCCAATGAGCACATGCAAAATAACAGTATGGGTTTTGGAAGAGACTTTAACAACATATTTGGCTGTGAAGGCCACTGAGTATTTAGGCTATGGTCTGCCAATCACTCTGTCCATTCATTATCAGAATTTGACATTGGTCAAGAATGACCATTTTAAGAAGTGTGAGCACACTGCCTAAGAGCACATACACATGAAATGGAGATAACAAAAATGATTGGATTTCTGAATCAGCCACACATGAATGAAAGTCTTTCACAGTATCACATTTTACTACCAATTTCAGGGATAAAATCTACTGTGAAGAACAAGAAAATGGAAGAAAACCATGACCATAATGGCAGTCCAAAGGAATTTTCTTCCCATATTTGGACAAGATGTGGTACAGATTTAACATACGATTTTGCTGGTTTGAAGATCTTATGTGCACAAGAAAAGCTGTTATGTATTCATGTTCTTTTGAGATGTCTTGTGGGTGGGAACATATGGTTAGGTCATTTCAGTTTGAGATAATTGATATATTTTTATTTTTGTTACCCAACTCATTCAAGGTGGATATTAATCCTATTACTGAAGTCCTGTATGAGAGGATGAAGAATAGGAAAAGTCTAGAAAGCTTAGAGAGAAAAGCACCAGAAAAGCAAGAAAAGACACATCAAAGCTGAAAGGGCCCTTGAAGCCATAACCTGAAAGCAAGGAAACCCAGGAAGGAAGGACCAGCAGTTGCCATCCATGTGCCTTTGTTTGTGACAGAGGTGTCTGAAATGCTAGTGGCCTCTCTTCACAATCCAGGTATCATCCAGCTGATGCTGAATTGGGACATTTTCATGGCCTCATAACTGTAACTTGTGATAAATCCCTATTATAAAAGCAAACCCATTTTTGTGTATATTGTATTCCAGCAGCTAGCAAACTAAAACCTGAGATTTGTAAGCAGTGCATTAGGGCAACACTCACATCATTTGGAATTGTTTCTTGTCACCTCTGCTGAATATTTACCTGTTTGATGTAGCAGTTTTCAAATCAGGTCCCCACAATGAACATATTCTAAGTTTGATTCTTATAAGCCATCCAACTCATTCCAAGTGTATGCTAATAAATCACTTCAATAGGTAAGGTTTGTTCAAATGATAAGTACCACTACAGTAATTTCCAGAAGTTCTGGCACAGCCTTCTTTTTTAAAACATTTTATTGGCAAATCTTCACATACATACAGTCCATATATGGTTTACAATCAATGACTCACAATATCATCACAGTTGTGTATTCATTACCATGATCATTTTCAGAAAATTGACGTCACTCCAGAGAAAGAAATATAAACAAAAAACCCATATATACCATATTCTTTACCCCTCCCTCTCATTGACCACTAGTATTTCAATCTACACAATTTATTTTACCCTTTATCCACCTGATTATTATTTTTTTCCTTATATTTTACTCATCTGTCCATACCCTGGGTAAAAAGAGGATCAGACACAAGGTTTTCCCAATCACACAGTCACATTGTAAACATTTTATCATTATACAGCCATCTTAAAAAATCAAGACTACTTAACCACAGCTCAACACTTTCAGGTACATCCCTGTAGCCACTACAATGTACCATAAGCTAACAAGGAATATCATATTAATGAACAAGAATAACCTCCAGGATAACCTCTCAACTCTAATATCTCTCAGCCATTGAAATTTTATTTTGCCTCATTTCTCTGTTCCCTCTTTTGGTCAAGAAGTCTTTCTCAATTCCATGATGCTGGGTCCTGGTGTATCCTGGGTGTTCTCGCCTGTATAATTCCATGGAAATTTACACATTTCATTATAATGAAAGCTTGCTATAAATATGCACGTGATTTTTAAAATTTTTCATTAATTATCAAAGTTGGGTAAATATTTTACAAATGTGAATGATGAGTCACATACTGAGCTCTGACTTTGTAAACTGCCAAAATGTTTTCCAAAGTGGCTGTACCATTATCCATCCCCTCCAGTAATGAATGAGAGTTCCTGTTTTTCCACGTCATTGCTAGCCATTGGTATTTTCTGTTCTATGGATTTTAGCCATTCTAGTGGGTGTGTAGTGTTTCCTCTTGCTTTTAGTTGGTTTTCTATAATGATGAAACAATGTTAAGCATCTTTAAATGTGTTTATTTGCCAACTTCATACCTAATTGTCTGCAGTGTCTGTTAAATCCATTATTCATTTTCCAGTTGGCTAATTTATTTCATTACTGTCCATCTTTGGGTCTTTTGCATATTTTGGCACAAGTCCTGTTAGTTATATTGTAGCAGGCAGGCCTCCCCCTCTTTTTGGTTTAGCTGTGCTCTCTGTGGAAAATCCCCAAACCTCCTCTCCTTGCAGGCAAGCAAGATAAGACACATTCCTGGGATAGAAACACCCTCTCTAGCCTTCAGGAACTGGTGAAAAGGCACATAGGCAAGAGAAGACATTCTAGGGGTGGGGAGCCCTCAGTGGTTCAGCTCTGGGTCATTCTCAACTTAAATCAGCCAATTGTTTACCTTGTCTTTAACATGTCATACAGTGTATAAAAGCTAAGGTTGCCTTTTCTTTGGGGCTCAGACTTTCAGAGGCTGCTCAGCTGAGCCCTATGGCCATAGAAAATAAAACCTGCTTCCCAAAACTATGGATCCTTAGTCTCAGCCTGTTCTACCTTTGCAAACTGTTCCTGGAGGCCTGTGACCTCATTCCTGGTTTTCATGCTACAACATGTGATTTGGAAAAACTTTCTCCCAATGCAAGGCTAGGGTCTTTAAAATTCTAGTAACCACAGAGTAGAATTTCATAAGTGTTAATGAAGTCCCCTTACCACTTTTTCCTTTCTTTATTTTCTTTAAATATTGCACATAAATATGCATAAGCAAACCAAAGGCTACATAGATTTTTCCTTCTGGTACCTTCTAAAATTTTTATAATTTTGCATCTTTCACAAAAATCTAAAAACTATTTTGCATGAATCTTTGTGTAACATGTAAAGTTTATGTCTTTTTTTCTATGTGGTCATCAAATACTGCCATCCTCATTTGTTGACAAGCTTATACTCACTTGACTGTACTTTCATGGGTCACCTGTAGATTGAATTATTTTCCATTTTTCTGTGTACCAAGGTGGCACTCTCTCAATTTGTGCAGTTTTAATTGTAAAATATTTATTAAAGTATTGGAATCACAAAATTTGAGTTCATCAACATTGTTCTCCTTAAGGAATTTGAACACAAATCTAAGACTAAAATCAGTTTGTTGTTATCTACAAAATATCTTGGTGGGATTTTTATTGAAATTACATTGACTCTAGAGATCAAATTAGGACAACTGATATCTTAAAAATATTTTTTCAGTCCACTATGGAAAAGGAAAAATTCTCCTTTTATTTAAATTTCATTTAATACTTTTCAAGTTTTTCATGGTTTACAAGATTAAGGCATTTACATATTTTTTAGGCCTTAACCAGTGAAATCCATCACATGTATATACTATTCTAAATGCATTTGTTTGTTTATATTCTATTTCAATGTTCATCGCTAAGAAGAGGAAATAAATTGAATTTTGTATGTTGATTTTGTGCTTTCTCTATTATCTCTATGCATTCATATCAAGGCACTTGAAAGCACCATTTTCTTTAACTTCCAAATTTGTGGCACTTTATAATAAGAAAACTTTATCTCAGTATACAAAAAAGTGCCTTTAAGAGGCAAGAATCCAGGTAAACCATGAGCACTAAGCTTCCTGTGCTGTGCCTTGGGACCAGGAGAGGGTAACTGACAGGCTTCCTTTCTTTCTTTTGACAGAATGAGCTTCTTACTATTGGGCGCAGTGGACTGTGGTGCTTTGTCCACCCTGAAGTCAGATCATCCTCCCATGGTTCAAACCTGGAGGTACTTTTGTCTCTGGGACAACTTGGGCTGTATACGCAGTGAATAAAATCTTTCTGTTCTTGGCCCTGATGCTGAGTTGGGGATTTGCCCTTATTTTTTCAAGGTGATTACTCTTAAACTGGGAGCATAGTTGACCTTTCATTTTTGCTCTGCTCCCATTTAGTTTCTTTATTTTTTCATGGATTAGTTTAGTAGGATCCTAAGCAAGTTTTAAGTCATTGAGGGCTTAGACATTTGGAAATCCTGGCATACTCCAATATGTTTTACTAATTCAGGATTGTTTCTGGCTAGAAGCTGATTGATTCAGAGACAGTTGGGAAATGTAAACATTTGGGATACAAATATACAAAATTGCAAAATTTGGGACCTTCTAATTAGGTAAGTTGGGGTAGGCTAGTGCCAGATGGGCCACACTGAAGCCAAAGAGAAAAGGAAAATGAGTGCCTCTGTTGACAAACTTCTATTAATTTTTTAATAAAGATATAAATTATCTTCATTAATACTTGCTTTTAAAAACATTTTTATAGTGAATAGAACATATATGTAAAGGAAACAGAAAAAGCAATAATTTTCAAAGTACACTTCAATAAGTATAGAACAGATTTCAGAATTTTTTATAGGTTACTATTCCACTATATCATATTTTCCCTTCTAGATGCTCCAAAACACTAGAGGTTAAAAGAAATATCACTAGAGTAGTTCAGCAGTTATGTTTATTTGTTAAATCATACTTTCTCTGTATAACTCATCCTTCTGCCAATCTCTAGAATATTTAGACAATACCCATTCTGGCTTTTTTCATATTGAGGAAGGTTGTTGGCACTAAAGGGCAGGGGGATGTAATTAGTTGATAATCTTGGAAAGGCTGGTCTCTCTGGGTTACAGGATCTATCTGACCTAAGAACCTTCTGGAAATTATGAGTTCCAGGAAAGCAAACTTAGTGCATGAAACATTCATAGTCAGAGTTTGAGACCTAGGGATTCTTAAGAGTTAACAGGAGAGATGTTGGATGGAGTTTAGCCAACTATTGCAATTACCACTATCTAACTCTAGCCTGCATGAGAGTAATCTTCAGAATAGTCTCTTTACTCTATTTGATCTCACTTGGGCACTGATATGTTATTTAATTATGCTTCTTTTCCCCTTTTGGTCAGGAATACATTGTGGATCCCATGGTGTCAGGGACAGTCTCATCCCTGGGAGACACACCCCATGTTATCAAGGAGACTTTCACCCCTGACTATCATGTCTTGCATAGAGGGGCATAGAAGGTTGGGTAAAAATTTCCCTTGCAGAGTTGGGCTTAGAGAGAGAGAGGCTATATCTGAGCAACAAAAGCAGTTTCCTGGAAGCAACTCTTAGGAGTTGGTATAAGTAATCTTAGCTTGTCTACTACAGAAATAAATTTCTTAAGGGCAAGCCTCAAGATCAAGAGCCTGACCTATTTTCTTGGGAGTCCCCTGTGGTTTATATATATATATATATATATATATATATATATATATATATATATATATATATATATATATATATTTTTTTTTTTTTTCTTTCAGACCATCAAGTAACTCTACCAATACTTTTTAATTATCAGCCTATCATACTGTTGGGTGTATGCAGGTATTATGTCCTTGTTCTCATTCTGGACTCAAGGAGTTTAGGTTGTTTAAATGAGCTACCCAGACAGTTTGATTTAGATTGTGTTACAGAAAAAAAAGCAAAATAAGAAACAGATTGTGTTACAAAAAATTTAGGTTCTAGACATCATAAAAATCTCTGCCTTTGGTCTCATACAGTAAGTAAAGGGCTAGAGTATGGTTGTGGTCATCTTTTATCCTGCATTCTTATTTACCTTAGCCCTTGCCATGTTGGTTTCAGTTATATTTGTAATTGTGGCTGGATCTCTTTTCTCAGTTACTTTAAGTGTTATTATATATACCTATGTTAACTTCCAGGGCTGCAGCACTCCATTTTTGAGTCTGAAGTGTCATGAAGTAACTCAGAGTTCCAGGGAAATGCCAGCTGATACACATATAGCTCAATGTCTCAGAACCTAGAACTACAATTACAGTTTCAAAGTATGTCTGTTGTAAAAGTTAAAATCTAGTCTATACTGTTTTTATATGTATTTTCTAAGAGAGACCTTAGCATATTTGTTCTTTTGTTTCTGGCTTATTTTGTACAATACACTGTCCCCATGGTTTATTCAATTCATTTTTGCCTCTTGACATCCTTCCTTTTTGTAGTCACACTATTCTATAATATTTCACATAAATGTTTCAAAATTTGCCATTCTGCTTCTCAGTTACTCTACACTTTGGCATCTTCTGTCTATTATATATCATAGATAATGTCCAAAATAAACAAACCACGTCTTAACAGTGTTCTTATTTGGTTGTGCAATAATTGGCAGCACTTTCAATTTTAGACATTTTTGCTTTGGTCTATAGAGACAGAGAATGGACAAAAAGACTCACAAATATCAAATCAAAACTACCCCTTATCACTGTCCTTCCTTGCAATTAGCTGCTTCTGGTAGTGTTATAGAATTGTTGATGACTTCCTATTAACTACTGGTCATAGCATGCAATTTTAGTTTTCCCCTTTACCCTTCTATTATTGACTCTTTGTCCATATTAAACCTTTGAAATAGTTCATGCAATAACTTATTTATAATTGTAGATTTCATCAGTGGGATACATGGCACTATACACACTATTTCAGTCATATTCACTTTGGTATGGCAATGTAACTCATTACTCTACTAATTAGTTACCATCAATTCTATCCATTACTTTACATTTAATTTCAGCTCACTGGGTAGCCTTTCCCTATCTCTAGGTTCTGTGTACCTCTAAGTCTGCTATATTCTACAGTGTAACTTCTAAGATTACATTTACCAGAGCCATAAAAACAAAACCATATAGCATCTGTCTTTTTGTGTCTGACTTATTTCACTCACCATTATTTCTCCAAGGTGTAGCCACATTGTCATATGCTTCAGGATGGCATTTCTTTTTAATGCTGCATAATAGTCTGTCATATGTATCTAACACATTTTGCATATCCACTGGTCTATTGATGGGTATTTGGATTGTTTCTATCTTTTGGCAATATTCAATAGTGTGCCATGAATATCTGCTCATGTAACTGCTTTTAGCCCTTGTGGGTATTGGTTTTGCCAGATTTTCTGTGGAATCACCAAACTTTTCCCCATGACTACACCATTATAAATTTCCACCAACAGTGAATAAGTATTCTGATTTCTCCATGCTCTTTCAACATTTCTAGTATTGTTTGTTTAATAGCAGCCATTCTTATAGACAGGAGGAGATATCTCACTGTCATTTTGATTTGCATTTCCTTTATAGCTAATAAAATTGAGCATCTCTTCATGTGCTTTTCTGCCATTTTCATTTTCTCTTAAAAAAGTGTCTATTGATGCTTGCAGACTATTTTATAATTGAGTGGTTTGTTCTTTTGTTTTTGAGCTGTACAATTTTTTCTGCTTATGCAGGATATCTAGTCTTCATGTGAAAAATGTGGTTTCAAATATTTTCTCCCATTGAGTTAGCTGCCTCCTCATCTTTCTGACAGAGTCCTTTAAGGCACAGAAGCTCTTGATCTTAAGGAGTTCCTATTTATCTAGTTTTTCTTTTGTAGCTTGTACTTTACTTGTAATTTTTAAGAAGCTACTTCCTATTACTAGATCTTGAAGGTGTTTCCCTACATTTTCTTCAAGAAATTTTATGGTATGGGCCCTTTGCATTTAGGTACTTAATTCACTTTGAATTAATTTTTGTGTAGGGTGTTATAAAGGGGGTAATTTTTCATTCTTTTTGCTGTTGATATCCAGTTCTCCCATGCCCATTTATTGAAAAATTTTTCTGAGCCAGTTCAGTAGATTTGGGGATCTTATCAAAGATCAATTGTCCATAAATTTGGTGGTCTACCTCCAGCCTCAGTTTGATTCCATTGGTTGATACTTCTGTCTTTGCACCACTACCGTGCTGTTTTGACAACTGTGGTTTTATAGTAAGCTTTAAAGTCAGGAAGTGTTAGTCCTCCTACTTTGCTCTTATTTTTAAGGTTATCTTTAGCTATTTGAGATCTTCTCCCCCTCCAATTAAGTTTGTCAACAAGCTTTTATGTATCTTCAAAGTAGGTTGTAGGGATTTTTATTAGCATAGCATTAAATCCATAGATCACTTTGGGTAGAACAGACATCTTATTGTTATTCAACCTTCCTATCCATGAGCATGGAATATCTTTCCATCTGTATGAGTAATTTTTTATTTCTTTCAGTAATGTTTTGTAGTTTTCTGTGTACAAGTTTTGGCATCCTTGTTTAGGCTTATTTCTAGATAACTGATTCTTTTGGCCTTTTATGAATTGGATTTTTTCTTTATCTCCTTAGTAAGTCATTACTTGTATATTGAAACATTACTAATTTTTGTACATTAATCTTGTATCTCACCACTTTGCTGAATTTGTTTATTAGTTCAAATAGCTTTGTCATTGATTTCTCAGGTTTTCCAAGTATGAGATCATGTCATATGCAAATAAAGTTTTACTTCTTCCTTTCCTATTTGGATGCCTTCTTTTTTTTTTTTGAGAAATCCTGCTTTTATTGATATGTTTGCAATAAAGCATGCATGATTTACTAAAACCAAACAGGTCAATAAAAAAAGACACACTATTTGGGGAGGTATAAACATCGTATTATTATTTGTAACAATATTTTCTACACATATTGATTGATCATTTGGAATGTAATCTTTTTTTTATTAATTAAAAAAATTAACTAACACAACATTTCAAAATCATTCCATTCTACATATGCAATCAGTAATTCTTAATATCATCACATAGATGTATGATCATCGTTTCCTAGTACATTTGCATCGATTTAGAAAAAGAACTAGCAAAACAACATAAAAAGAAATAGAATGATAACATAGAGAAAAAAATAAAAATACAAAATACAAAAAACATATAAAAAAAACACAGACAAACGAACAACAAAAAAACTATAGCTCAGATGCAGCTTCATTCAGTGTTTTAACATAATTGCATTACAATTAGATAGTATTGTGCTGTCCATTTTTGAGTTTTTGTATCTAGTCCTGTTTCACAGTCTGTAACCCTTCAGCTCCAATTACCCATTGTCTTACCCTGTTTCTAACTCCTGATGGTCTCTGTTACCAATGACATATTCCACGTTTATTCTCTAATGTCGGTTCACATCAGTGGGACCATACAGCATTTGTCCTTTAGTTTTTGGCTAGACTCACTCAGCATAATGTTCTCTAGGTCCATCCATGTTATTACATGCTTCATAAGTTTATTCTGTCTTAAAGCTGCATAATATTCCATCGTATGCATATACCACAGTTTGTTTAACCACTCGTCTGTTGATGGACATTTTGGCTGTTTCCATCTCTTTACAATTGTAAATAATGCTGCTATAAACATTGGTGTGCAAATGCCCGTTTGTGTCTTTGCCCTTAAGTCCTTTGAGTAGATACCTAGCAATGGTATTGCTGGGTTGTATGGCAATTCTATATTCAGTTTTTTGAGGAACCGCCAAACTGCCTTCCACAGTGGTTGCACCATTTGACATTCCCACCAATAGTGGATAAGTGTGCCTCTTTCTCCGCATCCTCTCCAGCACTTGTCATTTTTTGTTTTGTTGATAATGGTCATTCTGGTGAGTGTGAGATGATATCTCATTGTGGTTTTGATTTGCAATTCTCTAATGGCCAGGGACATTGAGCATCTCTTCATGTGCCTTTTGGCCATTTGTATTTCCTCTTCTGAGAGGTGTCTGCTCAAGTTTTTTTCCCATTTTGTAATTGGATTGGCTGTCTTTTTGTTGTTGAGTTGGACAATCTCTTTATAAATTCTGGATACTAGACCTTTATCTGATATGTCGTTTCCAAATATTGTCTCCCATTGTGTAGGCTGTCTTTCTACTTTCTTGATGAAGTTCTTTGATGCACAAAAGTGTTTAATTTTGAGAAGCTCCCATTTATTTATTTCTTTCTTCAGTGCTCTTGCTTTCTTTGATTCTTACCTTTTCAAGTATTTTTTTAACCAGAAAGTATGCTAAGATTTGTTTAATGTTTTTTCAGTATCAATTGATATGATCACATGATTTTTCCTTTCAAATTGTTAATGTACTATATTACGTTGTTTGATTTTCTTGAATTGAGCTACCCTTGCATTGCTGGTATAAACTCCATTTAGTTATGATATATAATTCTTATAATGCATTGTTGTATTTGACTTAATGCATCATAGTATTTTGTTGAGAATTTTTACAACTATGTTCATTAGAGAGATTGGTCTGCAGTTTTCCTTTTCAAAGAGTATCTTTTTTTTTTTTTTTTTTTACATGGGCAGGCATCGGGAATCGAACCCGGGTCCTCTGGCATGGCAGGCAAGAATCCGTGCCTGCTGAGCCACTGTGGCCCGCCCCCCCCTTTTTTTTTTTTTGCATAGGAAGGCACTGGGGATTGAACCTGGGTCTCTGGCTATCCATTTTTGATACTCAAAAGTCATAGCTTCCGAAGATGAGTTAACAGTGTTCCTTTTTCCTCAAATTTTTTGAACAGTTTGAGAAGGATTGATGTTTCTTTCTGGAGTGTTTGGTAAACCTCCCCTGTGAAGCTATCTGGTCCTGGGCTTCTCTTTGTAGGAAGATATTTGATGTCTGATCAAATCCTTTTACTTGTAATTGGTTATTGAGATCTATGTCTTCTTGAGTCAATATAGGTAGTTTGGGTATTTCTAGGGGAATTTGTCCATTTTATCTAATTGTCTAAGTTGTTGCCATATAGTTGTTCATAGTATTCTCTTATAATTTTAAAAATTTCTTCAGGATCCATGGTAATGACTCCCCTATTATTTCTGATTTTGTCTATTTGTGTTCATCTTTTCTTCATCATTCTATCTAGGGGGTCCATTGATTTTATTGATTTTCTCAAAAAAAAAAACAACTTTTAGTTTTGTTGATTCTTTCAATTGTTTTTGTTGTTGTTGTTCTCCAGTTCATTTATTTCTGCTTTTATCCTCTTCTTTTATTTGCTTTGGAGTTTGTTTGCTGTTTTTTTTTTCAAGTTTTCCAGATGAACAGTTAAGTCTTTAATTTTTGCTTGTTCTTGCTTTTTAATATAGGCATTTAGAGCAATAAATTTTCCTGTCAGCATTGCATTTACCCCATCCCATAAGTTGTATTCTCATTTCGTTTGCCTCCAAATAATTATTTATTTCTCTAGCAGTTTCTTATTTTGCCCACTGATTATTTAAGAGCATATTGTTTAATCTCCATAAGCTCTCATTCTTTGGTGATTATTAAATTTTGGCTTCATTTTGTTTTGGTTAGAGAAAGTGCTTTGGATAATTTCTATCTCATTAAATTTATAAGGACATATTTTGTGTCCCAGCATATGATCTATCCTGAAGAATGTTCCATGTGCACCAGAGAAGAATGTATATCCTGCTGTTTTGGGATAAAATGATCTATATATGTCTAATAGGTCTAACTAATGTATAACATTATTTAGGTTCTCTAGTTCCTTGTTGATCCTCTGTTTGGTTGTTTCATCTACAGTGGAGAGTGATGTATTGAAGTCCTCCACAATTATCGTTGAAATATCTATAGTTCCCATCAGTTTTGCTGATGTTTGCCTGATGTACTTTGGAGTTCCTTGACTGGGAGCATAAACATTTATGATTGCTATTTCCTTTTGGTGAGTTGTAACTTTTATTATATATAGTGTCCTTCTTTGTCTCTAATGACATCCTTATATACAAAGTCTGTTTTATCTGATATTAGTGTATTTACTCCTTCTTTCTTTTGCTTGCATAGAATATATTTTTTCCATCCTTTCACTTTCAATCTATTTGTGTCCTGGGTCTAAAAATGCATCTCTTTTTAAAAAGATGGATTATATTTTTCAATCCATTCTGCCAATCTGTATCTTTTAATTGGTTAGTTTATCAGTTAACCTTTGAAGTTACTACTGTGAAAGCAGTTTTAAATATGCCATCTAATCATTTAGGGTTTTTATTTTGTCTTTTTAAAAAGGTAACTTATTAAGTTAGAAATTTACAGTTCTAAGGCCATGAAAACATCTAAATTAAGTTGAGGCTATAAAAATGTCCAAATTAAGGCATCTAGGGAGACACCATGCCTCAGGAAGGCTGAATAAGTTTGGGATTTCTCTTTCAGCTGGGAAGACACTTCACAGCATATGCTATCTTTCTCTCTTGGCTTTTTATTTCAGGAAGCCCCCCAGGGGTGCTTTCCTTCTTCATCTCCAAAAGTCTCTGGCTGTGTTGGCTCTGCTAGTGATGTTGGTTCTGAGCTTTTTCCAAAATGGTTCCCTCTTAAATGGCTCCAGTAGCCAACTCCACCTTCAATGGGTGGAGAAACATATCCATGGATATAATAAAAAAGATCCCTCCCAGCATCATTGAATAAGAATTAAAGGACATGTTTTTTTCTGGGAAGGAAAACAGCTTCAAACTGGCACAGATGTCTTCGGAATGACATAGCCAATTAGTGGTAAAATCAAATTGCTTTTCACACCCAATGTAACAAGAGAGACTTGTGTGAGAGAGGCTGAGGATGATCCATACCAGGAGGATAATGGAATAAACCTCAGTGACACCCATGAAATAATTGAATTTCATTATATTATTTCATGACTATTATTAAATTATTAAATATTAAATATTAAATAGTCCATGACTATATCTGCTGCAAGGTGGATCCAACACTGAACTGGACATGAAAATTCTAACATTGTGAAATTGAGGGCACAGTAAAACACAGTACCTCTCTCAATAAATTGTAGCATATAGAAATTGAATTTCACCTTTTCTCCAGACTGTATGACATTCCTAAATTTAGTAATGGCCTCTGTTTTTTCTTTTGCAAATTTAATAGTTGTTTCTATATATACAACATTTCATCTGCAAACAAAAACAATTTCCTATTTTTCCCCACATTTTCTGCTTTTTCTTTTCACTCTTTGACTTATCATAGTTCAAAGTATACACTTATGTCTATATATATTAGAAGTTATGAGAGAAGACTTTTCTTGTTCTTTATTTAGGGTTAAGTAATCTGTCCTTCAATAATTCATAAAACATAAGGTATTCTGTTGAGAATAGAAATTCTTCAAGTGCCTCCAATGTTGGTAAAGCATTCACTAGACTTTTAATATGTGAAATTAGCTAAAATTATTCATATGTACATGCATCATCATTTAGATTTTGTCCAATCTGTATATTCTTTACTCCATATCTCTTTTAATCTATTAAATTGCCCATTCTGGTACTCTTCATTTCTGTGACCCCCCCCCCAGGCCTCCCTCCCATGTCTTGTTTTCCAACTGACAGGAATCCCTTTAGTATTTCTTGTAGGGCTGGTCTCTTGTTGACTAGTTCTGTGTCTTTGTCTTTGAAGATTTTAATCTCTCCTTCAATTTTGAAGAACAGCTTGGCTAAATAAAGAATTCTTGGCTAGAAGCTTTTCTCATTCAGGATCTTAAATATATCACATGACTACCTTCTTACTTCCATTGTGCCTGCTAAGTAGTCCAAACTCAGTCTTATAGGTTTTCCCCTGTAAGTAGTAGATCACTTTTCTCATGCTGCTTTCAAAACTTTCTGCTTCTCCTCAACATTTGACAGTTTATTATTCTAAAACAGTATGTATCTTGGAGTAAGCTTATTTAAATTTATTCTATTTGGGATTCATTGGGTCTTATTGTTTGCATATTTATGTTTTTTTTACAAGGGTTTGAAGTTTCCTTGACTATAATTTCAACTAAACTTTCCATCCCTTCACTCTTCTCCTTCTTTGACACCAGTGATTCTTATATTTGTGTACCTTTTGTCCATCATTTCTCTAAGATCCAGTTTCATTTCTTCCACCTTTCTTGCCATTTGCTATTTTGTGTGATCTAGTTCAATGTTTCTATCTTCTTGCTCACTTATTCTTCCTTCTGCTTCTTCAAATCTGCTACCATGTGTCTCCAGTATGCTTCTGATTTGAGCTACTGTAACTTTCATCTCTGTGAGAGCTGCCATGTTTCTATTTAATTTTTCAAATTCTTCTTTATGCTTTTCTAGTGTCTTCCTAATATCCATTATTTCTTTATAAATATGCTTGAATATTTGTTCCATATTCTGTGTCCTCTACGGTGTTCTGATTTGGTCATCTAGCCAAGACATTTCTGTCTGGATCTTCACATAGATTTTCTGTTGTGTTCAGATATTTAGTTGTAATAATGAAGTTATTTTTTGCAAGTTGATTTCCTTCACACATCTAAAGTTTTCTATTTACTTGGTTTTGCATTGAAGGCTCCTTTTTGAGCTTTGTTTGTCAGTAGTTCCCTGTCAAACCAAGTAAGGGGTACAATTTTACTTGAATGTCTATTAAAAACTAGGAAGAGATGCACATGTATTTAAGTGGCTGACAGCCCACCTTCCACATGGGAGACCTGGACTTAATTCCTGGTCCATGTGCTACCCTCAAAAAAATTAAAATAAAATAAGAAATCAAACAAGGAAACACATCACAGGAATAGTAGGCCCCAAAGTCAGAAAGACACCCCAGGACATATTGGGAATTAATGCAGACTGAAAGACAATAATAATTTCAAAGAATCAATAAAATGGAAATAAATAAAAGTATATATAATACAAATATAAATAAAAATATTAGTGGTGAAAAATATATTTTTAAAAATCTCTAGGATTTTCATGGTGGATGACTAGGCACATGCCAGGATCCCCATGGTTGCTGACAACTTCAGCATTGCTTGGGGAGGTTTCTCCAGCAAGCAGCTGGGGCAGGCAGGAGTGGAGAGATGGTCAGTTCCCACAAATCCTCACTTCCCCATACACTGCTGCCCACCCCTGTTGGGGGTCACACCTGATCTGATGCACCCTGCTCTCCCCTTACTGATCTCCCTGTTCTTTCCTCCCTGTGAAATATTCTCCATGCTCTCTCCTCCCTGTGAATATTTTAGTAATAGATGATCATGATAGAAACACAGCATATATTGAATATAATTGATATCCTAAATTGTATGCCTCAAAATGGATAATAAGGCATTTTGAGATGTACATATATTAATGAAAGTAAAAAAAATAAGACCTTGAGAAATAAGTGAGGTAAAAAAATGAAAACACAAGCAACAAAAATCTTTCTTGACAACACAATAACTTTTTGAAATATGTGTTATTGCAAAATATAACATATGTACAAGGAAAAAAGCAAAAATTTTCAAAGTAAACTTCAAGAAGTAGTTACAGAACAGGTTTCAGAGTTTGTCATGGGTTACCATTGTATTATTTCAGATTTTTCCTTCTAGCTAGTCGAAAACACTGGAAGCTAGAAGGAATATCAATGTGGTGATTCAGCAGTCACATGCATATTTTAAATCCTATTTTCTCTTTCATAACTCATCCTTCTCCTTTAATTATTCTTTCAATCTTTAGAGATCTTTAGGTAATGCTCATTCTGACTTTTTCATGTACAGAAGGAGTATAAATATTAATAGATATGGAGATGTAATAAATTGATAATTTTAAAGAAGCTGGTCCCTCTGGGTTTCAGAAATTATCTGGCTTAGGTATCCTCTAGAAATTACAACTTCAAGAAAAACAAATTTAAGGCAAGAAGCTTTCATAAAGTCTCAGTTCAAGCCTTATGTGTTCTCAAGAGTGAAGCAGAATAATGTTGGTTGGGGTTTAGCAAACCATAGCAATTAGTACTATCTAACTGAATTTTACATTAGAGAAGCCTTCAGAATAGCCTCTTGAATGTGTTTGCTCTCTCTTAGCCACTGATGTCTTTTTTTATTACACTTTTCCCCCTTTTGGATAAGAAGATGTTGTCAATCAGTCAGTATCAGAACAAGCTTCATCCCCTGAAGTCACAACCCATGCTCTCAGGGAGATTTTACTCCTCAATGTCATGACCCATGTAGGAGGGAGGGTAATGATTTTCCTTGCAGAATTGGGTTTAGAGTGAGAGGCTGCATCTGAGCAACAGAAGGGTTTTCCTGGAAGCATCTCTTAGACCTTTCATAGGTAGTCTTAGCTTCTTCACTTCAGAAATAAGTTTTATATGTGCAAGACTCAAAATCAAGGACTTGGTCTGTTTTGCTGGTAGTCCCCAGTGGTTGAAAGGGTTTCCCAAATGAAAAAGTTTAATAGTGTCACTTGTTATCCTTGGACTCTCAACACACTCTAAAAACATTTTTTAATTATAAGCCCACCATGGTCTGAGATGTATCCTAGTATTACATTAAGTTATACAAAATTATAAGGCCTCATTGACATTCTGGAATCCAGAAGTTTGGGTTTTTTTTAAATGAGCTATCAAGATATGTTAAATTAGATTGTGTTACAGAATATTTAGCTTCTAGATATAATAAACCTCTATGCCTTTGAACTTATATAATAGGGGAAGGTCAAGAGTACACACAGTATCATCTTTTATACTGTATTCTGATTTACTTTAGCCCCAGCCAGATTGGCTTTCAAACTTGATCTCCTTTTTAGTTTATTTAACTTTATTGCATATAGGTATGTGTTCTAGTTTGCTAGTTGCTGAAATGCAACACACCAGAGACGGATTGGCTTTTAACAAAAGGGGATTTATTTTGTTGGTTCTCTGGAGGAAAGGCAGCTAACTTTCCACTGAGGTTCTTTCTTATGTGGAAGGCACAGGATGGTCTCTGCTGGTCTTCTCTCCAGGCCCCTGGGTTCCAACAACTTTCCCCGGGGTGACTTCTTTCTGCATCTCCAAATGCCTGGGCTGAGCTGCAAGTGCTGAGATGAGGAATGTTGAGCTGCTTGGCTGTACTACATTGCGTTCTCTTATTTAAGCACCAACCAATTAAGTCAAACGTCACTCATTGCAGCAGACACGCCTCCTAGCCGACTGCAGATGTAATTGGCAAAGGATGAGGTTCACGCACCATTGACTTATGTCCGCAGCAACAGAACTAGGTATGCTCACCTGGCCAAGTTGACAACTGAATCTAACTAACACAGTATGCTAACTTTCAGGGCTGCAGCATTCCATTTATGGGTCATAGGTGGCACAGGTTTTCTCAAGTTACCAAGAAAACACACGTAGAGCTCAGTTTCTCAGAAATTAGACATACACTTACCAATTCAGACTAAAGGTGACTGCTATATGGGATTACTATCTAGAATCTAATTTTCCTATAAATATTTTCTGAAAGAGATTTTAGCATATTTGTTCTTTTCTTTCTGATTTATTTCATTCATTTCTTTGCATACCTCTTGTCATCCTTCTTTTTGTACCCACACCATAGTCCATCATATAAGTGTACCAGAGTTCACCATTTTGCTTCTCAGTCATTGTATCTTTTAGCTCCCTTTATTTATTGGGCATGATGGATTATGTACAAAATAAACTGTGTCTTACAGTATCGTCACTTGCTTGCACAATCAGTGGCACTCTCAATTTTAGACAGTTTTCATTGGTCCATAGTGACAGGACTGACAAACATAGTCTGACCAAATATCAAATCAAAACTATCTCTTATCACTTGTTCCTCTCTGCCAATTTTTTGCCTCTGGTAATGTTGTGGTACCATGGTTAAGAAGGTTGCATACCATTAAGATTGTCCATCCTACCCAAATTGATCTACAGATTTATGCACTACCAATCAAAATCACATCAATCTACTTTGAAGACTTGGAAAAGCTAGTTATCAAATTTATTTGGAAGTGAAAGAGATCCTGAATAACTAAAGATATCCTAAAAATAAAAGAAAAGTTGGAGAACTAACACTTCCTGAGAGAACTGTAAGAGTCATTGCCACAAAGCTTATACAGTAAAATGCAGGGAAATATTTACAAGATCTAGTCAGAAGAGGTAACCTCTTTAACTACACTTCAAGCAGAAGCAGTGAAAGAAAAAATTATTCAATGGTATCTCCTTAAGATCAAGAGCTTCTGTGTCTCAAAGGACTTTGTCAAAAAGGTGAAGAGGAAGCCAAATAAATGAGAGGAAATATTTGGAATATACATATCAGACAGAGGCTTGATATCCTCTGTAAATGAATGAATTATACAGTTCAACAACAAAAGAAGAAACAACCTAATTATAAAACATGCAGGTCTTATGAATAGACATTTCTGAAGAGCAAACACAAATGGCTAAAAAGCACATGAACAGGTGTTCATTTTCATTAGCTATAAGGGAAATGCAAATCAAGATAACAATGGGCTATCACCTCACACTCATAAGAATGCCACTATTAAACAAGCAGAAAACTACAAGTGTTGGAAAGGATGTGGAGTAATTAAAACACTTATTCACTGTTGGTGGGAGTATATAATGGTGCAGCCACTGTGAAAAACAATTCAGTGATTCTTCAGAAAACCAAATACTGAGTTGGTACATGATCCAGTAATAGCAATACTTGGTATATATCCAGAGAAGCTGAAAGCAGAGACACAAATAGACATCTGCATACCAATGTTCATAGTAACACTAGTGACTATTGCCAAATATGGAAACAGTCCAAGTGCCCATCAACAGAGGAATGGATAAACAAAATATGGTATATGCATATGATGGAATATTTTGCAGGTGTAAGATGGAATGGGGTTCCAAAGCATATGATAATGTGGATGATGTTTGAGGACATAATGCAAAGTGAAATAAGTCCAACAGAAAAGGACAGATACTGTAAGATTTTGCTGTTATGACTCCAGTAAAGATTATTTCAGAGATTACACTATAGAATATAGCAAGATTCTTCAGGATCCATTGTAATGACTCACTTCTCATTTCTGATTTTGGTTATTTACATTCTCCCTTTTTGATTGGATAATCTTGTTGGTTGGAGTCACTCCTTAGTTGATTGCAGATGTACCCAGCCACAGTTGCAATCAGCTTACTGATAATTTAATACACCAGCCTTCCAGTTCATCAATGAGCCATGACATATCTTTGCAGAAATGGTCAGGCCTGTGCTTGACTGACAAGAATATTTGCATCACTACTTGGCCAAATGTGACACCAGGACATAACCATCACACATACTATGAGCTATGCTTGTGCACATCAAGATTGGAGCTCAGCTGAAATCTATTACATGTAATTACAGACACCTATTGTGTTCTTCCAAGAAAATACAATCATGTTATTTAAGGACAGATTGTAAATAAAGCCTTTACACATTGATTAAATTGACAGAATATTACACTTCTGTCTGTGTTCTTTTACTTTTATTAAAGATTACTAATGTGGTTGAAGACTTCTTCATATGCACAACATATTTAATGAGTTCTCTGATATTGTCTAATTGCAGAATAATGTCTAAAATTTTTCCCACATGAATGGTTTCCATCTAAAATGAGTTATTTCATGTCATGAAGTTTATGACACATAGTGAAAGATATTCCACATAAATGACAGACATATGGTTTCTCCCCAGTGTGAGATCTCTCATGTTCCCTAAGGGCAGTACATTGACTGTATGATTTCCCACATAGATTGCAGACATACAGTTTTTGTCCAGTGTGTGTTCTTTCATGTATCCTAAGGTTACTACATTGACTGAAGGTTTCCCACATAGATGGCAGATATAAGGTTTCTCTCATGAGAACATGAGTTCTCTCATGTTTTCTGAGTTGACAATTATCAGTGAATTCTTTCCCACATACATGGCAGACATAATTTCATCCCAGCATGAGCTCTCTCATATTGTCTGGGGGGAGAACTAACAGTTAAGTCTTTACTACATATATGGATGCCATATGGCTTCTCTCCAGTGCATGTTTTCTCATGCTGTTTAAGGACAGAACTAATTCTAAAGACTTTTCCACATAGATGACAGTCACATATCATACATCCAGTATGAATTTGCTTATGTTGACTAGAGAATGACTGGACATTGAGAATTTTTTGAAATTGTTTGTTCACACAGGGTTTATTTCCCTTGTCAGTCAATGTGGAGTGAATGGAATCTTTTCCCAAATCACTATTTTTAGAGGGACATGGTTCAGTGTAAGAAACATTCTGCTGCAAGTGAGAACAGAGACCCTTAAAAGTTGTGTCCACCTATATTCATTAATTCAATTCTCTGGTCAAATCATTCAGTGAGTCTCCAATTTAAATTAATCACTTCTGCAGCATTCAATTGGTGTACTAATTTTGGGTATGCAGAGATTTTCTCTTTTGGAGCATCTCAACTGCAGAGATATCTAATTTTGAAAACTTCATTATGTTTCAAAGAATATATGTAGGAAACATATTTATGCAATTTTATAAGATTTCAGGTTATAGATTTTAGCTCTGGCTACTTTTTCCTTATTTGAAACTGTTTAAAACTTTTTAATGGAACAGTGTTTAATCCCATTTTAGTTACTGTCAGATGATTGTGCTGAACTCCTAAATTATTCAATCCTTGCTCTCTATTTGGAAGACAAGTGCTCTCTATTTGGAAGACAAGTGTTCATGAAGCTCATGTTTGACTGGATGGTAAGTGTGTTCTTCTGGCATAGATGTTGCATGGTTATCATTTTTTCTTTTTTATGGTCATTTTCCCTTCCTGAAAAAAAATGGAAACATAGATTGGCATTAGCAGAATGAAATATACATAAAAAACAATGCCCATGTGATTATGTTTCAAATATTGTCCTCTAGATGGAGAAAGAATGGAAAATTAAGGAAAACTAAGGTGTATTCTAGGAAGTAGCAAAAAATCTCCAGAAATTGACAACTTTCACATTTTCAGCATTAAAAATGTGGGATTATTGCAGGACTGGATGCAAAAATTCAGAAATGGACAACACAATACTACCTAACTGTAATATAATTATATTAAAACACTGAATGAAGCTGCATGTGAGAATGATAGAGGGAGGAGGGCTGGGGACATAAATGAAATCAGAAAGAAAGATAGATGTTAAAGATTGAGATGGTATAATCTAGGAATGCCTAGAGTGTATAATAATAGTGAAATATACAAGGTACAATTTAAAAAATGCTTTTGCATGAGGAAGAACAAAGGAATGTCATTATTGCAGGGCACTGAAAATAGAAAATTAATATTTAAAAATGTCACCTTCTGTGAAACTAAAGCAAAAAATGTTTATTTGTTACAAAATTTATACTTTGACTAGTACATTTCCTAATATAACTTATGTAGGTAGTTTTATTGAATGCCAGAAGTACTTGAAATCTCAGGTAGGACATGAGATTTTGCTGATTTGTCCAGAGTGATGCCCTGATGAATCCCAGAGTGATTCAATCAGTGAGTGGAAATGTATCTGCAAAAACCCCTTCGAGGAGTGGTGAGAATAGGGAGAAATTCAATTTCCCCAAGTTGAATTCTTGATATTCTCACAAGCACTATGGACAACCAAAGCTATAGGCTGAGCCCCCAGTCTTGGAGTTTGTTCATATGAAACTTAACCCCAGAAAGAATAGGTCAAGTCTACTTAAAATTTAAGCCTAAGAGTCACCCCCAAGAGAGCCTCTTTTGTTGCTCATATGTGACCTCTCTCTCCAGCCAACATGATGAGCAGTCTCACCACCTTACTCCTCTCTACATGGGACATGACTCCCAGGGGTGTGGACCTTCCTGGCAACATGGGACAGAGATATTGGAATGAACAGAGACTCAGCATCAAGCATTTGAGAAAAACCCTAGAATGAATTGAGACTTAGCATCAAGGGATTGAGAAAACTTCTTGATCAAAAGGGGGAAGAGGGAAATGAGACAAAGTGTCAATGGCTGAGAGATTCCAAACAGAGTTGAGAGGTTATCCTGGAGGTTATTCTTATGCATCAAGTAGATTTCATCTTGTTATTCAAGATGTAATGGAGAGGCTGGAGGGAACTGCCTGAAAATGTAGAGCTGTGTTCCAGTAGCCATGTTCCTTGAGGATGATTGAATAATGATACAGCTGTCACAATGTGACTGTGTGATTGTGAAAACCTTGTGTCTGATGCTCCTTTTATCTACTTTGTCAAGAAAGGAGTAGAACATATGGAATAAAAATAAATAATAAGGGGAACAAATGCTAAAATAAATTTAGTTTGAAATGCTAGTGATCAATGAAAGCAAGGGGTAAGGGATGTGGTAGGTATAATCTTTTTTTTTCTTTTCTGTGTTCATTTTATTTCTTTTTCTATTGTCTTTTTATTTCTTTTTCTGAATTAATGCAAATGTTCTAAGAAATGATGACTATGCAACTAAGTGATGATATTGTGAATTACCAATTATGTATGTTGTTTTATTTTGTTTCTTTATTTTTTAATTAATAAATGAATTTTTAAATGTGGGATTATGGATAATAAAGAGAGGGAAAATCATCAGAGAGAAGTATGAGAACAAGGGCTATTGTGTGAAAGTTTAACTCCTATAATTATATAAATATCACTTTCCCTAAGACAAATACAATCACAGATGGATTCTTGACTAGTGATTGATACATGTATGAAACACTATCTAGGAGTTTCCCCCCCAAATCATAGCCTACATTTCAGAGAATATCACTCAATTAAGTAAATTGTCAATTGATAGTTCTAAGACCATGCTCATTCATTGACCAAGCCAATCATCATAATGAAATACAGGTTTTAGACTTCACCTAAGATTCTGTCCTGGAGAAATCCTTCTCTCCACAGTTCCCCTCCTTTTTCTAACTAGAAAACCACTTCTGATTTGCAGAGCTGATACACTATTTATGAATAAAAGAAGCAAAAAAATTTTTGAGTTCTATACTGAAACAAGTTCATAAACACCAATTCCAGGAAGGAAAATGAGGAATGATAAAGTAAAATATGAAGAAAGCAAAAGAAATGTAATTTAAACAGTGGGAATTGATAATACCTTTCCAGCAAAGTATATCTCTTGACCTTCACTCAAAGAAACTAAGAACATGTTGACACCTGAGCCTGAATACATATACTACACTATCCTCAGTCTTTTCATACAAGGCAAAAATAAGAATCCACAGTGGTTGAACAGTGTGTTATAAAAGAATCCAATCAACATAAACTCCCACCAGAGCAATCTATTTTCTGCTTGGAAAAAAAGTATACCTATTATTTTTCTTCTGTTTGCTGAAACTGCACCACAGTCCCTAGAGAACAATAATTATTTAGAGAACATTTATTCCCATAGTTTTATCCATAGAAATATTACTCATTGTGTTCTTAGGACTTTTCTGAATGTTGGAGATTGAGCATAAAGAAAGTCCTAAAATTTTAGTCAGGAAGTTTACATGCCCCTGGTGTGCAAATGAGATGTATGTAAAAGGTGAAGAGACAGTCTCTTTCAAGTAGTCGTAACAGTTATGAAAGATTTAGAACAGACATCAAGGTGACATGGCAAAATTGTCAAGATACTTGAATAAATTGATGATAGATTGGATAGTTGATGGACAGATGGATGAAAATATAGAAGAATTTTTGAGAAACTCACCAGGATGGACATCAGATTATTGATATTCTCCAGCATAACATTTCTGAGCAGCTTTTTCTGGGTTGTATCTAACATGGCCCACTCTTCCTGGGTGAGTTCTATAGCTACATCACTGAAGTTCACTGATTCCTCAAACAACATAGTTATTTGGGTTTAGACAGGGCCATCACTGTTAATATCTATTCCAGATTGGTTGAAATGACAGCACAGAGGAAGGGGGGGTTTCTGTGTATAAAATGTTTACGCTGTGTTTGGGAATCAAGTCAAATCATTCATTCTCACTTCTAACCTGGCACCTATATTTCAGGTACACTCACAGCGACAAACTCTGAATCCATAAAAGCTCAGCATAGAGCAATATGGCATGTCATATGGTGAAATATATCCTGGAAATTTTCCAAAAAATCTGATAATAACTTCCAGATGGTGATCATAAAATTTGCTTTTGAGAATTCATAACTACATCTCTCTTCTCCATCAATTTCAAGTAAATTCACAGATTCATCACAAGGGATGTCTTTTTCATGATCTGCCATTTTTTTAACATAATTATGGTTTAATTATTCCCCTGTATCCTATCAAAATACTTTTGTGTCCTGCCTCAATATTCACCTTCTTTTGGTCAAGCCACTTGTTTCAACACTGACTTTTGGCCTACTAAACAGTTTTTAATCCCTGAATTATAAACTCCTATATCTGTGGTCACCCACATGCCTCCCCCAGAAACAGCAGGTGGACCCAAATATTTAGGTAACCATCCTTCAAACTGGGACACTTTTCAGTCATTTTCTTTAAACTAACCTATCTCTGAAACTCCTGTGGAAAATCTACTTACTTGGCCCACATTAAAATCACAATTTTATTTGTCTCTTTTGCTCTGATTGTATGCTGCCATCATAAAACCAGGGCTGCTCATGCTTACCACAGACTCCACATGGCACCATTCTTTTGCTAGGATCTGTGAGTAATAACCAGTTTCTTCATGTATTATTGTTTTGTTCCCCTATTGTGTGATAACTGACTTCCCCCTGGATCCAAAGTTAAAATCCATCTTAACCAATGAGGCACCTGCAATGATATCAGTTTCTTCACTATGAAATAGTCTCAAAAAATTTTATAAGTTTTGAGAACTCCAATGTGGTGATGATTCTTATCTAATCAGAACTTGTTATCTAGAACTGATAAATCTTTTATTCATTAAAATGGCAGAAAAGCTGGAAGCAATGTACATCATTTTGTATAAATGTACAGACTTTATAAAGAACTTAGAAACAGTATGTTCTTCCTCTTTCAACTCTACAAAACTCAGATTTTTATTATGAGATATGAGGATAGGCTCTTCAAATAAAACTAGGGCTCCCTGAGGCTCCTATAGTAAAGTACAGTCCTAGGGAGATTCTTCCCATGATAAGAGGCCTCCCATACTCGATATTCTCCTGGACTTCCAAATTGCTGTTTTCATTGTGTCTCTTGTATATTCTTCTTGACTTTGTTCAAGGATAAAATGAGCTCTTTATTGGTTTAGGACCTATTTTCACAGGTCCTAAAATTTTACTCTACTTACAATAGTCCACTTGTATGCACAGATTAAAGTAAGAAAACCATATTCCTGTGCTTTGCTTCCACTTGCCTAATCTGTACAAATGTTTTTCAAAAAAGAGAAAATCATTAACTGGGGACAAGATGATAATGAGAATTTCAAACATCTTATGAAAATGTGCAGATATATTCTATTAAAACTGTAGGAAGTTTACCATTGGGTAAAATAAATCCATTATTTTCCATGGGATTTTCTGTTTTCTTCCTCATGTTCTCTTGAACACCACATAGCCTTGACCACTGTACTCATAGCACTGGATGCATTGAACTCATCTAATGAACCATCTACCTTCCTACTGAACAGATTTGTACAGTTACTCATCTCTTCCTTGCATTTACTACATTACTACAACTAACTTAGTGAATTACTTCCCCAATGAGACCATGAGTTGCATGAAGAATGTAAATTCTCTCACATCTCTACTGTGAGATAATTATATCTTAATGAAGGCTGGAATGAATTGGGGTAAATGTTGGAAGAGAGATTACTTCATACTCAGTCCCTGGCCCACCACAATTGTACCAGATTCATGGGTATAACTAAATGAATCTCAAACATATGAGTATCTCATAAGTACACTTAAAATAGGACAGGACAGTGGAAGAAATCTGCATATTTCTACATATGTATTTAATTTTAGTAGAAATATCAATTCTGTACTTACCAGTGGTTGCATTGTCAGTAGTTCCACCACCAACTGTCTCCCACTGGATTTTCACTCTCACACAGTCCAAGCCTAAGGCCACCAATTCTGACAATTGAGAAAGAAGCCAAAAGATTCAAGACATGTTCACAATATTCAGACCCACATGTCATGTACATCAAAACAGTCACCTGGAAATAACCCTACTGGCCTAGCCAACAGAAAATGTGGTGTGCTCTAAGAGAAGCAGAGGAAGATTCTCATCTCCTAAACTCAAGTAGAAGGCTATGGGTATTGCTCCTAATAATGAAAATGTGACTGCAGATATCTTACAGATAAGAACATGAAAAGCATGAATGTCATGTGTTAAATACCCATGATGCTCAGAGTTTTTCAATCCTCTTTATGATTCTAAAATAGGTATCCCTAACTCATTGCCACATGTGGATTTCAGTCTTGACCTACCATTAAATGTTGCAAAATTCTAATTTAAGTATTTTTGGTTTATGCTCTGGTATTGTTTCTCCAACAGTCACCCCAGGTCTTCGGTCTGTCCATCCCCTTCTACTCTGCCTTCCTCCTTCCCTCCTGTATACAATTGCCTTAAATAATCTTGGTTCAATGACTCGGGGTTTCTGGAAACATTACTGCCTTAATCCAGTCAGCCCTGAATTTTAGAGCTTTCCAAAGTGGATTTGGGCATCAATCATGCAACTTCAAAATTATTTTATGACTGGTTTAATCAACTCAAGACTATCAAAGATAGTCTTACCTGGACTATCTTTCTCATAACCAAAATCAGAAGTCCCACCCTGTGGACACAACCTCCTGTCCTAGTTTTTCCACAAAAATCATCCATATGTGGGTTCTCTTTCTACATGGGGACTTACAATGCATTGATCCCTCTCAATAAACATCATCTATCTCTCCTCATCAATACTGCACTAAGTTCACAATTTGTAATTTCAACAAATGCTTATTGATACCAAAATTATGTCCCTCTATCTACCACCTATATCAATTAAAACTTCAATGATCAATGACTCCAAAAACATGCAATTTTCAATGATGCATCAGAAACAGTAATTGAGTAAGATCCTGACCCTGGACTAAGCACAGATTCTAAATTCCTAGAGGTTTTCAAATATACCTGGCAACCATACAATGTCTTTCTAACTTAATCATTCCTGAATGCTCCATAAATACACTGAATCTTCTTTGTACCTTTTGAATATAATGCACTCTATCATTTCCCCTCGTTTTCAACAGATGAGAGTAACTCTTTCTAAGCAGATGGATTATACAATTTGCCACATTATACTATGTGTTAGTCAGGGTTCTTTAAAGAAAGAGAATGAACAGGAGAGATTGTGAATATGAGATTTATAAAGGTGCCTCACTGTGGGAATGGAAGAGTCCATAACCTGTAGTACAGGCTGTGAAGCTATCAGCTCTGATGAAGTGTCTGGATGAACTCCACAGGAGAGCTCACTGGCTGTAAAAGCACTAAAAGAGTCTCTCTTTACTCTTAAAAGCCTTCAGATGATTGGATTCTTTCTTTGACTGAGGCATGCCTTAGTTTATCTCCAATGTAATCAGCCACAGATGCAATCAACAGACTCATGATTTAATACATCAGCCTTCCAGTTTATCAGCTAGCCATAAAATATCCTTGCAACAATGGTCAGACCAGTGTTTGCCTGAAAAGGCAGCTGGGCAAAATCACTTGGCCAGTTGAAACCAAAACCTAACCATCACAGTCCACACCTTGTCAAATTGGCAACTATACACATCACCTTCAAACATGTTTCATTTCCAAACAGAACGCAGTAGCAGACTTATGTTCCACCTAAAAACACCCAGCTGTCCTGTATATGACTGAAAATGTATTCCATCTCTACAGAATAGGGTGCAAGACCTTAAGTAACATTCACTCTTAAACTTCATACCCTATGACTTAAATACTATAACATGACAATGAAACTTACATCATATGATAAGAGCTAAACAAGATATTTGCTTACGTAAAAATGCAAGCAAACTCCTAACAAAATAGGGAAGAAATTCTGATACAATCACAGTCCTCATTTCTGCAACTGGTCACATGGTAATAGTATCATATTTAGCATTATCTTCTTCCGTGACCCATTCTATGTTCCCTTTACCCACAGCAAGCACTTCAGCTGGTCAAGGTTCTTGTCCAGATGGGATGAACCAGATCTTTATTTTTGAAGTTTCTGGGCCATTGGCAGTCCTGCCTAGATTGGGTTGTTGCCATTTTCCATTGGCTTTTAACACAGGGCATGGTAGTATTAGAAGACACCCTAGGGGAAACTCCTGAATTCCAGGAAAACTCTTCTTTACTTCCATTGTGTAGCTGCAGTTCTATTTTCTTTTGATCATCAGGATCAATCACTCCAGACAGAACAGAAATCCCCTGTCATTCCTGTTAATTCAATAGCATGAGAAAACCAAAGTGGCCAAGTGGTACTCTTAATTTCCAGTTTAATGCAATCATTGCTGTGTCTCTTGATAGGAGAACTGTTCCTTTTGGAATTTGGACCTGTATACCAGCAGCATTTAAGGATTCAGGGACAGCAAGCAAAAATTTTCCTAGTGGATCATTAGGGGTGATGGTGAGTGGTGTCACTCCCATTCCATCCCTTGAATTCTGGATCCATGAATCCTGGCTTGGAGAGAAATAGTACCATACAGTGGGTGCTGATTCAAAGCATGCACAGCTTTCTGGAGAACATTGCTCCAGCCCTGCAAGGTTTTGCCTAGTTGGCACTGTAATTGGGTCTTCATTAGGCCAATCCAGCATTCTATCAACCCACCTACCTCTGGTTGTTGGGGAACATGTTAACACCAGAGAATCACATGAGCTCTTGCCCATTTCCACACTTCATTTGCTGTGAAGTGGGTTATTTGATCATAAGTGAAGCTGTGTGGCATACCATGACAGTGAGTAAGACATTCTTTAAGTCCATGGATGGTAGTTTTAGCAGAAGAATTGCATACAGGAATGCAACCCATATCTGGAGTATATGTCTATTCCAGTTAGAATAAATCACTGCCTCTTACATGATAAGCAATCCCTGAAGTCACCCTCTGGTGATCATTCATATGGGATACAAATATTTTCAAGTTCTTTGTCCACCCAGAAAGTTCTATCCATGTAACTCTTCCCCAGACTTCTTTGTCACCAATTTTCCAATCATGATCCATCCAAGTCCCTGACTATCCAGCCAAATTATTAGCCACAGCCAATGAGTCAGTATACAAACCCACCTCTGTCCAGCTCTCCTTCCAATTGAAACAAACAAACAAGTGCACTTTTCAAAGTCCTGCCCACTGAGAAGATTTCCCCTCACCTCTGTCCTTTAAGGGCATCCAAGAATGAAGTTATAGTGCTGCAGCTGTCCACTTCTGGGTGTTCCTTGCATATCCTGCAGAACCACCTGTAAATCAGACTTGAGTATTCTCTTCCTCAGTCCACTGACTGTAAGGAGCTCCCCAAGAGACCATAGTTCTGGTCTGGGAAAGAGAAAGTGATATGAAATAAGTGGAGTCCATAGGCACTTGGGTCACTTCTTCATAAAACTTACTTGTGCCTTCAGGATATCCTTGAGCCTATCTATAATATACCATTTCCATTTCATGATTTAGTGCTGCTGTGCATGCCTAAGTTTATGGGTTGGTGGGTCATACAAAATCCAACTCATGATGGGCAGCCAAGATTTCATGGTAACTTGGTGGCCCATGGTTAAACATTCAGTCTTTTCTAAGGCCCAGAATCAGAGTATAAGCTGTTTCTCAAAAGGAGAGTAGCTATCTGTAGGGAATGGTAAGGCTTTGCTCCAAAATCCTAATTGTCTGCATGCAATTCTCCTATAGGGGCCTGCCAAAGGCTCCAGACAGCAACCTTATTTGCCATGGACACT
Organism: Tamandua tetradactyla; assembly: GCF_023851605.1. Classification (NCBI taxonomy): domain Eukaryota; kingdom Metazoa; phylum Chordata; class Mammalia; order Pilosa; family Myrmecophagidae; genus Tamandua; species Tamandua tetradactyla. The sequence goes on along the minus strand of NW_027518245.1, from coordinate 568,705 downwards.
TCCAGCACAACTAGATCAGCTGAATCATATCCCCAAGTGGCAGAGCAACTTGCCATGCAGCCTATACCTGTTGCAGAGCCTCCTCTTATTCTGGTTCCCACTCAAAATCCCCAAATGAGAAATATGTTGTCTCCAAAATTCAAAGAGACCAAGTAGGTATTATATCATTTCTTTGGTCATAGGTGGGGCCCAATGCAACAGCTTATCCTTCACCTTAAGATGGAAATATTGACATGCTCCACACTACTGAACACAGAAATCTCACTGAGGTGGAAGGCTCTGTATTTTTTTTTTGGATTTATCTCCCATCCCCTAACACACAAATACCTTACCAATAAGTCTAGAGTAGTTGCTACTTCTTGCTCACCAGGTCCAATCAGCATGATACCATCAATATAATGGATCAGTGTGATATCTTGTGGGAGAGAGAAATGATCATTGTTCCTGCAGACAAAATTGTGACATAGGGTTGGATAACATACCCTTCAGGCAGGAGAGTGAATATAAACTGCTGGCCTTGCCAGCTGAATGCCAACTGTATATGGTAGTCCCTATTGATGGTTCCTTAGAAAAAAACGTATTTGCCAAATCAATAGTTGAATACCTGGTACCAGGTGATGTGTTGCTTTGCTCATGCAATGATACCTCATCTTGAACATCTGTAACTAGAGTCACCACCTGGTTAAGTTTATGATAATCCACTGTCATTCTTAAAGATCCATCTGTTTCCTTCATAGGCCAAAAAAAGAGTGTTGAATGAGGATGTGGTGAGAATAATGACCCCTGAATCCTTGAAGTCTTTAAGAGTGGCACTAATCTCTGCAATCTCTCCAGGAATATGGTATTCCTTCTGATTAGCTATTTTCCTAAGTAGTGGCAGTTCTAGTGGCTTCCACTTGGTCTTTGCTTCCACAATAGCCCTCACTCCATAAGCCATAGAACCACTGTGGGAATTCTGCATTTTATATGTATGCTGATTCTAATTATGCATTCTGAAACTGGGAAAATGACCACAGAGTGGGTCTGAGAACCCACTGGGCACACTGTGAGACTTTACTGAGCTAAAACTTCATTGATCATCTGATTTCCATTAGTCCTTACTCTGATTGGTGGACTAGAGTGAAATTTTGTGTCTCTTGGAATTTAGTGTCACTTCTGAGCCAATGTCTAATAATTCCCAAAATATCAGACCATTCCCATTTCCCCAGTAACATGGACACCCTGGTAAAAGGTCACAGTTCTCCTTGGGAAAGTCTTGGAGGAAGGTTAACAGTGTAAATTTTGGGCAATGTGAAAGGGTCCTTCCCCATGAGTACCTGGCCCTCACTGCATTTGAGATGCTCTGGGTCTGTAAACTGTCTAAAGTCTGAACATTGATTAAGGGGCCCTTATTTCCTGTTTTTATCATTCAAGTTAAGATTCTCTTCACTTGATACAGAATTCTTCTGCTTATACAGCTCAAAGAAGAACTTACTGGACTGCCCATCTATTTTACTTCTAATTACCCCATTATCTACTAGCCAACACCACAAGCCTCTGTGAGTCATATTATTTTGACTGCTGCTTTGAGTCTGCTGTTTATTATGGTAGTTATGCTCACCTTGTCTATGGTCATTAACTGTCACTACATGGCTTCTTCCAACTCAGGGTCTGATCAGTTCCCACTGTAATATCAGACATAAAGAGACAGGTCACTTCAGAGCTCCTCAGGGAGGATGGAACTAGTCTCATGAATGTATTTTTCATGGGTCTGGTGAAAGTCGTGTCCTCCGGATATTCCTGGGGTGTGTGAGCAGGTCTTCCATGATCAATCCACTCCAACATTCCCATCTCTCTAAGCCTCTGGATCCCCTCTTTTACATTATACCAGGGTAGTTCTAGCATTTTAATCACAAGTAATGTCAGCCACCTTTTGATCAATGTTTCAGCCAACCATGTAAACAAACTTTTAATGCCTTTTCTAACCCCTCAAGCTACATACAACTTTAAATACAGAATCTCTGATTAATGGGCCCAAATAAATTTATTCAGTTTTATCAAACTTTATATTCCTTCCACCATTATCCCACACCCTTAATATCCATCCCCACATGTGTTCCCCTGATTTCTGTCTATACACATTGGAAAACTCATGCAGTTCTGTTGGAGTATAGCATACCTCCTCATGGGCCACACATTGTACCTGACCTTTAAGGGCCTGTTGGTATATTATTGTAGTTATAAATAGCACAAACATATATATATATAGCACTTTTATAAAGTATTTTATATGTATGTAGCACTTTTGAAGAAAAAGGTGGTGGAGTTGGGTCATGAAAAAAATAGAAGTTTTATTCAAGCCAATTACCTCAAGGCTTTCCATTGCCATTTCATCTGATAAAACAAGATTAGTCTCTCCAGACAGAAGAGTGAGAGCTGTAAACACCAGGGGAGGTGTTTACAGGTAGGCAGTGAGGGGTTAATATCATTAGGTGGAGGTTGGAAGACCGACTCCTCTGAGGAGACTGGAGGCTGGGAAGATGTTTCCTCAGGGCAATCCTTTACAGCTCTATTGAGAAAAGGCTTAGCAGTTTCTAGGGATCCTGTCTCCCCTTGGCCATCATTATCAAGTGATACATCACTATTTCATGTTTCAGGTTACCATTCTTTTCCAATCAAAGCCTTTACTTTAACAGCAGACACCCTGAAAAGCTGAGATTTCAGTTTACATTTTAAATCTGCTACTGGCAGAATGAAGCTTGTGCCTGGCATTCAGAGATCTCAAATCTGCAACCACAGGGAATAAGATTTTCTTTTAGGGCACAGGTGGAAACATTTACATCATACATACAGCACTTAAAGTGCAAATTTGAAAACTTCAGCTCATCCTATTCCCTCACTGGTGCAACCATCATATCTAACAACACCTAGCTGACATCATTATACCCACAATTCCACAAAACTCCACAGGGAGTTCAAAAGCACTCTCACCCAGAGACTTGTCTCACATAAGCACACAATTAGCAAAATCTAATGGTAATATTTTGAGTATCTCTCTTGCCAACTCACCCCATGGACTACCAGTGCCATCTTGATTATTGGAATAAGAGTCATTAGGGGCTCTGAAACTAGTCAGAGTAGAAAAACTATTGTAAAACCCATTTTTAAGATTCTGTTTATAAATAACCACCCCACTCTAGGTACCAAGAGTATTACTCAGGGTTTTTTAGAGAAACAGATCAAAGAGATTGGTGAATATGAGTTTTATAAAGGTGTTAGGCATCCATGGGAATGAAAGAGTCTGAAATCCATAGGGCATGCTGTGATGCTTGTGGTTCTGATGAAGGGTCTGGATGAACTCCACAAGAGAGTTTTTCCAGCTGAAGAAGTGAAAGAGTGTCTCTTTCCCCTTAAAGCCCTCAACTGATTGGATTATCTCATTGTGGAGACATGCCTTAGTTGATTGCAGATTTAATCAGCCACAGATGCAATCAACAGACTCATGATTTAATGCACCAGCCTTCTGGTTATCAGTCAGTCATGAAATATCCTTGCAGCAATGGTCATGCCAGTGTTTGCCTGACCAGAAAACTGGGTATAATTATTTGGCCAAATTGCCACTTGAACCTAACCATCACACACTATCATACCATAATATCTTCAAATATCCCTGCATCCCTACATGCATACACATTAATTACTCTTTCTGTCCTATCAAATGGAAGTTCATGTTATCTCTGACTAAGTTGAAGTGTACAATTGATCTCAATGTCAAGATTTAATGAACTATATTATTGATCAGAAATTAAATCTACTTTATCAGAAACCTCTCTTCCTTTACTATCCATCTTACCATTTAAACACATTTTTGTCTGTTTCATGTTGGAAAAAACAGAACTGTGAATGCATTCTTTCTCAAGTTCTTTCTCTCTGTATCTTCCCATGACACACTAAAAGTGCACTTACCATGTACTCTCACTCACATTGCACTTTGACTTCCAAAAATGAACACTAGAGTCCTCAGTCATTTAACTTGGAGATCATTAATGATCCCACATCAATAAATTCTAACTTGGAACCAAAGAATTGGGCCATGGTCTCTTTTTTGGAACTTTATTCTTGTTTTCTCTGGCATGACAGTCTCCATATTGTATTCAAACTAATCTAGACATTCCTTCTCCATGTCAGCTGGAATAAATTCCTCAAAAGACACTATTGAATTATCTTGAAATCAAATCATAGCTTATTTCTGCATTTTATAGACTGTACTGTTTTTTTTCACACATTTACTCAATTTCAATAGTTTTTTCCATTGCTATCTCTAAGCTGATTGTGACAAAACACTTATCTGAATCCCATTTCTGAGCTATCATGGTTATTTGCTTAACTATATGTACATAAAATGAAATATAGTGCAAAACATTACTTCTTCTGCACCCAAAATGTTAGTAATACATCTCCTCCAGACTCCAATTTTAGTGGCCTCACTGTGCATTCAGGGATTGGTCTTTTTTCTGTCTTTTTGAAACCACTAAGCACAATTAAACATTGCAATCTCTACTGAGTCCTATTTTCACCCCAGTACACAAACATACTTTTCTATCCCATGGTCATTTTCTTTGAATCTCAGTTTGTCAATCCCTAAAATATCCCTTCACTGATTTCCAACTAAAGTTAGCATTTCTCTTCCACTTCCACTTAATTGCTCTACTGTTACTTCTTCAGAAAAATCATCCAATTTGTCATTTTAAATATATTCTATCTATCTATCTATTTATCTATCTATCTATCCATCTATCATCTATCCATAAACCCATCCATCTTTACCTCTGTCCAATTTATGTTCCTTCTCCCCTACAAGTCTAAATGAATGAAAATCAACCTCTGAATAATGATAATCTCTGGCATGTTTCCCTTTGACCATTACATATATATATTTTAAATCCAAGCATATGATGTTAAAATCTCCTAACCTACCTTCAGAACACCAGATCCCATATTCCTATGTCAAATTTAAAATTACCTTCTGATTAAATCTTAACTTATAAAAAACATGGAGGTCTTATGCTTTCTGATCAAACTTTTCTCCAACACTCACCAGAACTCAAATGAATTGGAAAATACAATAAAATCAAGTCTCTATTGAATGTGCTACCTCTATATTTTGAAGTGCAAAGCTTCTTTCTCTCCCTAGCAAAACACTGTTTTAAAGATAAACTTTCTTTCATGCCATTGGTAACTTCAGGAGACATAAAATCTTAAAACCCATCTTGAGTAAGTGGAATACCAATCATTATAAGTATAAAGAAGTTATGCTTATTTTATAAAATAAATATATTTTATAAATACAAAATATTTTATAAAATATGTACCCCTTAAGTAGATAAATTGTGTAGATGCAGTAAAGGAAAACAGATTATGTCCTTTATATGCCATACCTTTTATATTCTAAATGTCACCATTGTGTTTTCTCAGTGACCTCTCTGCTTTTGTGGATTCTGGTGGCTCTGAGAACTAATACAATCTTATGAAGCACAATCTCCCCTGTTTTTCTGTCTGCTTGTTTGTTTGTTTTTTATCTCTTAGAGGACTTGGAAACTTTTAATTCTGTGGGAATTAGTGTGACTCTAATATAAAGAGAAATATTTCCACTGAAAGTTTATATTCCAGGAAAAAATATATTATACATCCTAGAATGTACATATTTTACTATGGAAAAAAAAAGAACACACAATAGAGGTCTATTAAAGTCTGATTTGACTGACATCATAAGGACCATACTCCCTAAAGCTTCAAAATTTTAGGGATTCCTGGAGTACACGAGAGCTTTTTTATACATTTTCCCATAATTAAGACATGTTTTAACAAATTTTGAAAACTACACAATTGAAAATTTCTGGAATCTCTTTACATATTTGGAAAATGTCATTTCTGAAGAAAACATAAACTGATATATTTTTATTTTAGCCACAGTCATTTGATACTGAAAGGAAAATTTTGTCATTTTATGTGTAAGTGCAAACTCTTGAAATTAAAAAAGTAGTGCAATAATTTTACTTGTAAGGATTTTAGGTAATTAAATATTAAATATTCATGGTTCTGTTGTATGTTCTTATGTTTTGTGTTAGTCCAGTTATACTGCAAAATGTTTGAGGCAAAGTTAGTCCCCTTTTACCATAAATAAATATATGATAATGCATAAATGCATTAAATGTTTGAGGAAAACTCTGGTGAAAGAGAGTTGAGGTAAATAAAGAAATAAGAGTAGACACTAGTAAAATTTAAATATTTTGCAGTATTGCTTCAAGGAAAAAGTACCTGAAAATTAACAGGATTCTTCACATGGTTATGAATAAGGCTGGTTCATCTTTAATTAAATGGAGAACTCACCAGGACCCAAACCACAGGAAACAGTGAGGCCAACTAGATTCTGAAGTAGGTTTCATAGGAAAGCAGCACTTCACTCTTCTCCCAAAGTCCTGTACTCTTCAGCTTCTTCTCTGGAGATGCCACTTCTACTGTGACTTCCAACTATATAGGGAAAAATACCTGATAAACCTAATCACTGTTAGATTAGAGAGGCCACACCCTGATCACACAGATGCTAAATCTATTCAAGACTTCATTCTGTGACACACACCCTGTCCACTTTCATTGAATTTATGCAACAATAAAAAATGTAAACCTCATAAAATGTTGAAAATACTTTCCTTTATTCATTCAATAAATACTTTTGACTGAATGCATGTCCCAAGAAGTTTCTGGGTTCTGGAGATACAGCAGAGTATCAGACACAATGGATTTCTCTGGTTGAAAACCTGGAATTCCCTGGAGGAAAAATGTAACTAAAAATAAAGGGCAGTATCTTACCAGCAGTGCCAGGATGCTTTCTGGCACATAGGGGCCACCCAAAATGCTTATAAGCTGAATCCCAGTAAGTCTAAGAGAGGAGCCACCACTGCCTCCAGGGTTTATTCACTGTGGAACCAGAGAAGGAAGGAAAAGGCTTGGGGGACAGCAAATTGAACAAATTGGAATAATTGCAAGAGAATAAAATTCATCAGTTTGTGATCTTCAGGCAATCTAGTGAAAAAACAGCAGTAAGTTGTGTGTCTCAAAATGACTTGAAGTTAGATATTGCAACAGATAATATTTTCTAAAATTCTGAACTTTATATACAAGAGAGTGTAAAAGGGTCTTTGGACAGGAAGACGTCAGAAGAACTGTTTAATAGATACAAAGAGGCACAAGATGAAAATAAAATTGGAACAGATTGTATATAGCAGTTCTGTGATAATTGGGACCCAATCTAGCCAGCATTAGATTTAATCATCATGTGGAAGTTCAGAGAAGGCACACTATGAAAGCTCTTCAAATGGGAGTTCATGGATCACATGAGACAATTAGAATGTGACCACAAATAAAACTAAAGTGCCCAATATACAAGATCAACAAGAATGGAAAGAATTAATATGATTTTAAGATTTTTACCAGTTTACTTTAAATTTCACAAAGAATCCATGCCAAAATGATCAATCTAAAAATGGGCATTTCTTGCTGGGATTTAGTGCTTAATGGAAGATTTAAATTCTTAGATTTATGGAACTCATTTTTGTTGGAACTTTATAAATAATCAATATCAAAAGACACTTGATGTTTTCTTTTAGATTTCAGTGTAATGAATACAGAAGACATGACTAGGATAAAGAAGGTACATGTCGTGGTTTTATTGATGACATTGGAATTTTCATGCCCTCAAATTGCTGGGACAAAATGTAAAACAGTGTAACACTAAAGGAACCTTCTAGAATATTCATAATCTCTACAATAAATACAAAGGAAAATTGCATAGTTTCTCATGTCTGGACTGAAACAAAGGTCAGCCCTCACAATTCAGGATGAGGGTTGATACAAAACTTTAAGGGTACATCTTGGACTCTGTCTTATTTCATTCTTCTAATAGTGGTTTGGATTTGTCCTCTAGTCTGGGCTGCTCTGAACATTTATAATTCCAACATTGTGGAGTTAATCTTATATATGTGGACCATCATATTTATTCTCCCATGAGTCTTAGGATTTATGATGATTTTTTTAGGTTTACATTCTCCCATAAAGCACATTGCTGTCTTCATCAGAAAATGGTTTAGGATAGTAATTAAACATATAAATGTCACATACAGTTTATAAAACTATTTTAAATATATGCTTTGAGCTAGTTGCAAAGACTATACTGATAGCACTCCAAATGAGAGTGATAAATTTAACTGTACTAGACTTGAAATGGTGTTTGGTTTTGCAGGATATTTTCTCCTGATAAAACCCATGTATTGTTGATATGAGTAGAGTTTCTTATGAAATAACTGAAGGGAAAAAAATTTAGGATGATTTGATGCCCATGTGAAAAGTTTTATCTGTGCTTCAGACCCTTGATTTCAAAAAGATTCTACAGAACTAGTCTTCATTCATGCTAGCTAAGCTTTCAAAACCACACTACATATACACAAGAAGATTTTATTTAGAAAATTCCAGAAGAATGGTAGACTCCATTCTTTTCTATATTATGTTTTACATAATTACATTTCATTAATATTTTGACATGTTTAAATGCCTGTGAAATAACTAAGCTATTTAATTTCTTTAGACATTTTAGACTGACTGCCTCACAAAAGAGATGTGCTGGTTTGAAAGGTTATATGTACCCTAGAAAAACCATGTTTTAATCTTAATCCCATTTTGTAATGGCAGCTGTTTCTTCTAATCCCTATTCAGCACTGCATGTTTGAAACTTTAATTAGATCATCTCTCTGTAGATGTGACTCAATCAAGAGTGGCTATTGAACTGGATCAGATGAAGGTGTGTCTCCACTCATCCTGGGTGGGTCTTGATTAGTTTACTGGAATTCCTTAAAAGAGGGCAACAAAAGAGAAAGTGAAAAGATTCAGAGAGAGCAGAGATGAATGACATAGCCACAAGAAGCAGAGTGTCCACCAGCCAGCAACCTTTGGAGATGAAGAAGGAAAGTGTCTCCCAGGCTGCTTCATGAAACAGAAAGCCAGAAGAGAAAGCTAGTAGATGGATGTCATGTTCACCATGTGCCCTTCCAGCTGAGAGAGAAACCCTGACTGTGTTTGCCATGTGCCTTCTCACTTGAGAGAGAAACCCTGAACTTCATCGACCTTCTTGAACCTATCTTACCGTGGATGCTTTTGATTAGACATTTCTATAAAGTTGTTTTAATTGGGACATTTCCTTAGCTTTAGAATTTTAACTAGCAATTTATTAAATTCCCCTTTGTAAAAGCCATTCCATTTCTTGTATATTGCATTCTGACAGCTAGCAAACTAGAACAACAATATTCTAAATTTAGGTGTGACATTTATTTTTTCTTTTATCTTGAGTTTTTTTAATCATCACCCTATGAAACACATATGCCATTCCCTTAACTTAGATGAAGATAAAAAGAATTAAATTTTGGGAATGGTTATGATGAGCCATGAAGTTCAATCATAATATAGGCACTGCTCTCTTCCAGAGAAATATTGCATTTTTTGATGACTTCTTATTTTGTGAAGATTGTTGTAGCTATTAATCACTGTGGTTGCCAAATATTTATTTTGGTAGCATAGATTTTATACAAGCATATCCTTGGTACAGAATATCAATCTGGCTTCTATTTTCATAAATTACTTAGCTCCTTACTGTACTTGTTTGACTCAGCTTGACTTAGTTTTCAGGTCAAAGCTGAATACATCTTATATGTATTTTTTTCATTACAAGACCCATGAATTACCTTCATTCTGAAAATGTTCATTTCTCTGTTCACTTAACTAGCATGTGAAGAAGGGGTTATTGCTTTCTAATACATTTTGGTAAATCAAGTTAAAATAAGAAAAATTTCAAATGTTGGATGACCATGGTCTGTAAAGGGAGTAGATGTTGCTTGGTATATCCAGGTTCAATCTAACATCTAATGTACTAATTAGTGTAACACATTATATGCAGATGTAGAAATTAAGATAAAATGATTTATTAAAATAGCTATTTGCCTATATGATTTGGAAATTGACTATAAACTATACCTGTATATATTATAATAATTCTCCAATTACACCTTTAATTCAATAATTCAATCAATAAGAAAAAATAGATCATCTCTATTCAAGTTTCTAAAATTTGGATCCTTTTTTGAAGGAAGAAAATACAAAAGAAGAAGAATCTGTTGCTTTCATATTTTCTGATTAAATTTTTGTAAATATAAAGAATTGCAATTATGAAAAATTAAATATATATACATATTTATATACACACACATAGACATATACTATTTTTTTCTGTCTTGAATATTTTGTGTTACAATATTGTTTTCTTATTGATTATTCAAGTTTACTGTGTTTAAATATGACATCCCACTAGGGCTTTTCATTACTATAAATAGTTTTTCATTAAAATTAGTTATTGAGTTGTGACCCACAGCCTTGGGCTCCTAAAGATTTTTCCTTTTAAATGAATGACCTTTACAACAAACACTGTTTGTCTTCAGTTTGACACCAATATTTATGATTACTGTATCATTATAAAGAAAAAATACATAAAGCTTTGAATATAATTTTATAGCATAAAATATATATAAGATATATAATATATGTAATACATATAATGTTTATGATGACATCTTAAAACTAGAATTTTCTATGATGGCATTTTAAAAATTAAAACTATTACTAGGGCTATAAATAATAGGCTGGTTAAATATTATCTGATTATTCTGAGGGTAAATGCCTGGTTGTAGGGAATATTTGTAGTAAAAAGTACTTATATATATAGTGTGTGGGAAACAGATCTTTTGACCTTCAGGCTAAACCTCTGGATCAAGCAGCTCTTGCATAACACCGCAGGTGGCTTGTTTCCTAGCAAGCTTTGAAGGATGAAAGGGCCGGGGGCAGGAATGTGCTATTCTTTGAAGAGATTTCACAGATAAACAACATAGCTTAAAAGGTTTTGCATTTTCTTGTATTTTGCATATTGGCATAATTGTAATTAACATTAAAGATTAACTTGATTTTATTTCCTCCTGCCTTTGGAAGAAACCACTATAAAATAGCTGGAGCAAAACTAGCAAAGGGCTCTTGGCTCTAGAAGTTCATGAGTCTCCTGCTCTTGTTTTCAGAAATCTGTGTCTTAATTCTTGTGTCACCCTGTCAGCAACATGGTGTGTGTGTGAGTTTATGAGTGGTTTTGTGAGAGAGAGACACACACACAAAGAAAAATTGAATTGCTTTAATTCATGTCCTTCAGCCTTCATTCTAGTAAAATTCCCATGCTGATTCCTTTGTTTTAACCTGAACCACAGGTACACATTCTTTTTTGCAAAATTCCATTATAGGTACACATTTCCAAATATAATGCTTTTTAAAGGTAAAATGCATTAAATTAGAAATGTCCACCTATATAGGTACTTAAGGTTAACATTATCTTTGTGAATAACATCTGTGTATTTCTGTAAGTTCAATTATGTTTCTTTCAATCCCTGTCATATTACCAACAGAGGAGATAAACTCTTCAGTGAAATTGAGGGAAAAAAGCAAAAAAAAAAATAAAGGGCAGAATAGCTACTGTGAGGTGGCAGCAGAAGTCATGGGCAAGCTCAGGTCCCCAGCTACCAGTGGTCTGGTTGACAGTACAGCCACATTGTCCACTCTTGCACCCTCACAAGATAGTTGGTTTTGTGGTTGCTCCTTGATCCAACTCACCTGAACTTAGGAATGATGCCTTGATCTGTCCCAGAAATGGAAATGAGCATCATTCATAGAGGACTGTCTTTGCCAGGCCTTGTGTTATTCACCTGGATTGTCATTGAATCCTCATAACATCCTTATGAGCCTAGCTGACAGCTGCAGCCCTTTCTTCCTGTAGACCATTGCTTGCTGCTCTGATGACAACATCACCTGGGCCTTCCCAGTTCAGTCCCCACAGCCCTCAGCCCATGGTTTCTCATGTGTCATCAGTAGCCCATACATCTGCAATGGGTAGCTGCCAACACCAAGTTCAATAGGCACATCATGACTATCATCAACATTTCATGGGAGGTGGTAAACATCTATAAGAACATCCTGTACATGCATTTACCTTTGGTTGATACACCAAGCACATGCTTCTGTGACTTCATTGACTTCAACATGACCACATCCACAGTGTAGGCCTTGAGCCTGCTGCTGCAGTGCACTGCCAGTGTCAGCCACAAAGCCATACTTGGCTTTGCTTACCTCATGAAGTATTTTACCATGTCTCTGCCTGACATGCACATGTGAATCAAGTCACATAGGCCATCATCCCAGCAAACAATGGCTTTTAGGAGCAGGTCATCCATGAAGACTACCGGCTGTTTGGCAAGAACATGGTACATATGGCTAAATCCCTCAGATGTGTGAACCCTGATGTCTAAGAGAAAGAGGTGCTTTCATAGTTCCACTGTGAACTATCCCAGATGGCACCTGCACTGAGGCCAGAGAGGCAGATATGCTATTGAACTACACCGTTGTCTGAACTTGAACATTTTACCTTTCATAATGTAGAAAACCAGATGATGCCTTATAGTAATGGTAAAAAAAGGGAGAATCATAATCCTTATCCTTAAAGATGAACATCCTTTAATATAAGATGCTAGAAATTTTTCCCACCCCATGAGTGGCAGGTCATGGCAACTGGGGCTTGGCAAGAGAGGATAGTGAGGCAGGTAATGTCCAGCTAAGATGGCACTGCCAGTAGTGTTCAATGAAAGTGGCAGGCCTGGGATCCTGCAGCCTTCCCATAGGTTGACTCACCCTGAAGCCAGAATCCCAACTCCTTTTTTAGAACCCAAAGCCAGAGCTTTATGTATTGTTATGCCTCCTGGGCTCTCAGTCAGCACTACTTATTGGGTAAGTGGCCTTTAACAATGCTCTGGGGGCCTGGGGTCTCAGGATACGGCTGTCTGCACCTTCTCCCAACAAAACCCAACACTGGCTTTCTAGATTGTGAATAAGTGGCATTCAAATAAAATATTCCACTATATAACATATTTTAAAATTGTTTTGAGAGCTGTTTTAGACAGCAAGGTCTCAAGGTGTCCCCAACAACTTCTTACTAGGCTTTGATGAAAGGTGTCATTGGCCACCATTTATGTGGCACATGTTGAGATAACAAACCTGATGTCAGGTCTCAGAAGCCCCTCTTGTGCAACTTGGATCAGAAAGCTGGAGCAATGGATGGCAGTCCAGCTATGGCACCTCCATTTGTCCTTCCAAAGAGGTCTGAGGTGACTAGAAACCTCAGTATCCTCACATGTCATAGCAGTGGCAGCCCTTCTCTCACAGCAAAGTTCTCTTGCAAAAAATCCTATGTGGAAGAAAGCAAACAAATTTTGTAAGGTTCCTTTCAGACCTGACCTCTTGGGAGGCCTAGATTGAGACGCATTTTCAGATTTTCCACAGACCTTGAAGCAAGGAGCAGATCACCAGCTCATCCCAAAATGCCTTGTTTAGCAGGTTTTCTCATCTGGCTAACACCTGTTGTCCATGGAGATACTTGCCAAAAGTACAAGTGTGTGGGACCCACTGGTAGACCCTGGAATCCAGGTTTATACAGAATCTCCAGGTGCCTGGGATGTGCCTCGAGACCAGCTAGTCTGATCTAGACATTTTCAGAAATTACAGGGTGCAAAATGGTACAGATCTGTGGGACAGAGCCTAGAGGAGGTCACTTCCTTTCCTCTCTAAGCTACCCCACCCCCATTTGAACAAAATGAATATCCAGGGTCCCAATTTTGAGTTGGGTGACAGGAATGAAAATCATATTGAAGAATTCTCCTGTCATGTCTTCAGTGTGGGCTCCAGGTGCACACAGGGCTTTGCCAAGACCTTAGTGATTAGTGGTGATGCTAGGGAGACCCAGGCACTATGGGGATGGGAGTGGTAGAAGCATTCCCACTGGTTATGTGAGCCATGGCAGTGAGGCCCTTTGCCCACACAGGAGATAGGGAGGCCTGGGACTGGGGCAGGGGTGTCATAGGGTGCCTGGAGTCCCAGGCCACCTCTGGGACTGCTGGCTTTGGACAGCTTAACAAGAGTGTTGCCTGAAAAGAGTGCATGCAGACAGCAGCAATGTCATGGGAGGTCACAAAGGATGGAGGATTTGGAAAGAGGAGGGCAAGGCTGAGATCCTGGAGCTCCTTCCAAACACTGGTTCTCCAAGTGGGAGAAGCAATGCCTGGCAGAGGTTGAGCAGAACAAGCAGCAAACCCTTCACCCTAAGCTACAGTAACAGGCAGTGGCCATGTGCAGCCTGTGCTGAAGAAGCAGAAACTTCAGCACTGTTTCCAGAATTTGGTCACCACCCTACCCCACCACTATAAATGAAAAGTGTGTCAGTGGCCAGGACTTTCCCTCTAGGTTTCCTTCCAAATTGCTGCCTCCAGCCACCAATGTCTACAAAAAAAGCTAAGTTTTTGTATTGGAATTCAGATTGACTATGAGATGCAATGAGCAATGCAGTAAAATACATTAACTTGGATTTTAAAAATACAGAACAAGTATAAGTAGAGAAGATTTGATCAGTTTCCTATGGGGAAAAGCTCATTCAACTTGATAAGGTAGAGCTCCCACAAGACTGACTGTGGTATTCAAGAACCAAGCAACTTTAAAGGAAAGTAGCTTATCTGTAGAGACTAATTTTCAAATCTTAAGGGAAGCTATAGTTCTGCATGAGAAAGTCTTTCACTATATTGTTTTAGAAAAAGGTTAAAAGTCTGCCCATGAAATAATTTTCATGCTTAGAATTAGGTCCAGGCATATTTTCTATTTTTTTTCTATTATAGAGAACACTTGATCTAGAAATGTTTAAATTGAATATAAGCTAAGTACTTAAATGATCAAGTTTTGATTGTCAGCTAGCCCATCCTAACTATTATGAATTTTTTTCACATAGGCAGGCACTGGGAACCAAACCTGGGTCTCAGCATGTCAGGCAAGAATGCTGCCTGTTAAGCCACTGTGGCCCACCTGCTTTTAAGAATGGTAGTTTGAGCATATCAGTGTTACACTTAACAGAATCCTTTTGCAACATTGGTTAGAATTTATTGCTTTGCATTTTCTTATTGTACATGTTTTCCTATGCATTTCTGAGTTAAAGAAAACTTTCTTGTGTCTTAAGATTTGTTTTACATTTTTAATTGTTTAGAGAACCTATCTGTTGACCAGGCAAGTAAGAATTGGGTTTGTTTTCATGGGTGAATCCTTGAGTTTTTAGTGATCTAGTTTACCTGTGGAGGGTGAGTATTTAGGACCTCAGGAGATATACACAGTGGTAAGAAAAACCTTTATCTCTATCATATTTTGTCAATTGTCCCTTAGGTCTTTCTTGCATTGGTATCAAGGCTGTCAGAAGTGCTGTCAGTGGACAGGTCCATCATCACCTTCCAAGGCCAGGTCTGTCATCAAAAGGCATTCTCAGCCAAGGGATATGGGTATGAACTGGGGAAGCCTGGAGAATGGAGCAGTCACAAGTCTACTGTTGCTTGTTGCTCTCTAATGGAGACTTCCTAAGAGGATGGGATTGTTTCTTTCTGGGTGACAGCTTTCAAACTGATGGGAAAATAATAAAACAACAGAGAGATAAGAGCTGGTTGAAACCAAGATGAAAACTTGGATCTGGCAAGTTACTAGTCAGATAAGAGCAAACAGTGAGTTAGGCCTGAGTCTTGTTAAAAGTTGACATTTGGGTGGTACTGCATAGGTCTTCTGGAAAAAAAAACCTTGTTATCAAAGTATTGGGCTAAATACAAAGGTCTTCTAGATCATTGAAGTTTTACCACTTATAAAGTTTCTTATTTACTTTGGCAAAACTGGATTCCTAAAACACCAATCAGAACATAGGATTATTAAAAGCAATTTTGATTTGATTTGTGACAAATTAAAAAAAATACCATATTATTGCAAGAAAGTCCATGATATATGTATATAGTATTTAAGATTGCATACTGTTTCTAATAGAGAGGAACAATTATATCATCACTTTAGAAATTTCTGCCAAGAAAAAGAGGTTATCTGTTCCTGTTGGATTATAATTTCATTGTTTCTTTCTCCTATAGGCTTAGAGAAGCAATTACTGGAAATGTACATAGATGTCAGATTAATTGTAGTGCATGGCAGAATTTGATGTAGCTGTCTGTCTCTAAGCATTCTGAGTTTCTTCTTTTGTCATCAAGTGAATTTATGATTTATTCCATACTTAAAGTAGCATTTTCCTCCATTATACTATTATATTTTAGAAGATAGCTTTAGGAAATACAAAAGTTGTGCTTGTTATAAATTCTTAATTCCATAGTACATATTGTAAAAGTGTCAAACCATCCCCCAAACCATTACTCTACCTCTCAACACTCATTTCATTTTTCTTAAAATAAGCTGTGATTTATTCTTTTCCTGAACATTCAGAGTTTTAATGAGTCAGTTTTAAGGAAGGGATTATATAATTTTGACTTTTGTTTAAGTTGTGAGTGTTTTAATAGCTTAAATATAAATTTTTGTGTAGAAAATCAATCCCTCCCTTCAATTTTTAAAATAGTGTGATCCAAAATATATTGCTAACTTGGTTCTTAGAGTTAATACAATTTGATGAAGGTAGAACAGTGTTGTGGTGAAATAATATGGGCATCTTGAAAGAACCTACAGAAACATAAATTACAGAGTTCTGTGCTCTTAGTGGTTTGAAAGAATATCAGTGTATTTGAGAGAATGATGATATGATTTAAGTACTTAAAGAAAATAATTTTGAAGATTTCTAGTAATAGTGCCTTATTAACATGATCATTACATTCATGTTGAATAGTCTGTAAACTTCCATGAAAACCATTAAAATGTTTTTTTTAATATTTGGAAACATCACTGCAATATACAGGCCAGAACTTGCCCAACCAGACAACAAGGCACCACCATTTGGCCAAGTTATTCATGAACCTGACCATCACACCAGGCCAGTGCTGCATCTGGAAAGCCTTAGATTGACGTCTGATCTCCTCATTCTGGGTTCTGTTTGAATGAAGGTATTTAGGTAAACATTGGTTCAGATTAAGAATAGGACATCCTTTAAGGGAAGGGGAGAGTGTCAAATAAGACACCCATTTGAGAATTTTATTTGAAATCTAACCCTTTCATTCAAACAATCTCATATTTATTCCTTATAGATTGCTGGTTCTGTTTCAGACCATCCATAAATATCATGCACTTGGTTTAGGTTTTGTCCCTGCCCATAGAAGCATATCTAGCTAAGAGACCAAAGAAAGGGCTAGGTACAGACTGAGACATGAACTTTATTAAAGGAATTCATTTACAGGAGTAAAGAAAGAGTAATCACATAATTACACTGCTCTGAAGGTGGTCAATTCAGAGTTTAGGTGAAAGCATTCTGCCTTTAGGTCAGAATCAACAGGGCTAGTTACAAGAATTTGAGACAAAGATATTCCACTGGGCATGAACATATGGATACAATAGAGGGGCCTTTTGACACAGGAATAAGATTAATTATTGTTTGTGTGTACATGGGAAGAATTATAGATTGATTTGTAGATAACAGAAAATATGATAACATCACAAGGACTTCAGGAAGTAAGGAGGGTATAGATTAGCATTCCATGCAAATAAGGGTCTAGTCTCTTACATATGTTGACACTGTGCACATTCCTCCTTCCTTGGGGAGGTTAGCTTCAGCACTAATGGACATAAGGAATTCAAACACCTATGTGCTTTCAAATTTTAAAAAAGGCATAGGGAATGGCTCAGCTCTTAGGTCCCCACATTTTCCAAAATGATTTTGATAACATTCTTAACTACAGTACTTGGAATTAGCCTCACTGGGCCTGCCTGCATTGTCACTTTAAATTGTTTATCTCTTCAAATTGCAAGGCCTCTAACACAGATTGAATGGAGTTTGTTATAATAGATATTTGGGGGAAACATTGCTGGTATTATCTTTTGGATTTAATGTAACAGCTTCCCAAATTTTAAGTTGCTCTGATACTTAAAACAAGGTTGAGGCATTGAGCTTTAGCATTTACTAGCATTATAAGTGCTGAAAGCAACTTAAGCAAATTTAGATAATGTAGCTTTTAATATGAATCTGGAGAATTTTTTTAAAGGACAGATTTTTTAATTACAAAGGATGTACTTAAGTGAGTAAAAAATGACAGTGACCCTTTTCTGTTTGAAGCCTTTCTAGTTTGAAAACCAAGTTTTCTGTATGGATACAGTATTATGAGTTTTGAGCCCAGCAATTCAAATGAGAAGGTGTAATCACTTAAAAATAAAGTGGCTTTTGTTATTCTGTAGCTTTTCCTATTTTCTATCTTTTACTAACCACAGTGAATAATAGTAAGGCAGTTCCATTTGGTGTAAGTGGGAAGTAATATAGAGATGAACGAAATGTCTCCTGCAGTAGTGTCTTTCCTAAGAGGGTTTAAAGGATTGTTTCAGGGAATGAGGCTGAGGCACATTTTCATTTTCTTGGGCATCCACAGGCAACATTTCTGTCATTTTTTTTGCCTAAGTGTGCTGGTTTGAAATGATGTACATACCCTAGAAAAGCCATGTTTTAATCCTAATCCTGTTTTGTAAAGGCAGCCATTTCTTTGAATCCTATTCAGCATTGTATGCTTGAAACTGTAATTAGATCATCTCCCTGGAGATGTGATTTAATCAAGAGCAGTTATCCAGCTGGCTTAGGTGGGGGTATGTCTCTACCCATTTGGGTGGATCTTGATTAGTTTACTGGGATTCTATAAAAGAGGAAATATTTTGGAGAAAGAGAGATTCAGAGAAAGCAGAACAGAATGACATAGCCATGAGAAGCAGAGTCCACTAGCCAGTGACCACTGGAGATGAAGAAGAAAAATGCCTGCTGGGGAGCTTCATGAAACAGGAATCCAGGAGAAGAAGTTAGCAGATGATGCCATGTTCACTATGCACCCTTCCAGATGGGAAAGAAACTGTAACTGTTTGCCATGGGCCCTTCCACTTGAGACAGAAACCCTGAACCTCATCAGCCTTCTTGAACCAAGGTATCTTTCCCTGGATGCCTTAGATTGGACATTTCTATAGACTTGCTTTAATTGGGACATTTTCTTGGCCTTCTTAAGTTCCATTTTTTAAAAGCCATTCTGTTTCTGGCATATTACATTCTGGCAGCTAGCAAACTAGAACACTAAGCTTATCATTCCTTGGGTTAAATGAGGGTTCATATTTTCTTAAGACATTGTGCTATCTGAGAAATACTTGGATCTGGAGAAATTGGGTGCAGTGGCCTCATAAGGAAAGTGTAATTTGAAATTTGATTCAGGAACATAACTTCAGATAAAAAATTTTGTCTAGAAATGAGGAAAGGAAAATTCCTAATTTGATACACCCAAAGAATAAAACTAATACCTTCTTCCCCAGAGATTGCAGGAAAGATGGAATTCTTGAATGCCTGACACTTTTCTTCTTGAAGCATAGGTTTTTTTTAGATTTAAGCAGGCAGAAAATTTATTAGATACACAAATAAGAGGATATGTGGGCACTCTCACAAAGACAGAGCTGAAGGAGGTAAAGAAGCAATAGGCAATGTGAGGCCATTTGCTTTTACAGATGTTGTACATATTTCCCTTCACCTTTCTTGTTCAGCGCTTTATATTCTACTCTACTTCTCTCCAGGACAGTACCTGGTGGTTGACAGTTCATTTGGGTGGGTTGGCTGGTTCTGCTTTTCTCAGTTGGTTCTACTCACTCAGGTGGGGGTCATTTGGCTTCAAATGGCTTGGCTGCTGCTGTATGTATTCCAAAAAGAGGGTACCCTTGGGCCAGTTGTCTTTATAGGACACAGGGCCTCCTGAGCTTAACTGTCTTTACTTATTTAAGGGTTTATTCATGTTATTTTCTCTCCCCTCCCTCCCTGTTCTAGCCTGCCTCAAATTCTTCCTCATAGAATTCAAAACCCTTAATCTTAAGGGGTGCTGAGGGATGAATGTATGTCTTCTGTTGTGCTTCTGGCTTGTATGGGGTATAAACCATGTCTAATGGGGCAAAGAACTTTCTGGCTGTCTCACTTAACTTGGGAGAGGAGGCATGGTTATAATGGCTGAAAATTCTTCATCAGCATTGTTTTCTGTGTGAAATGCTACTGCTCTGGAAGAAATAAATTTTGTGATAAGCTTAAAAATGCAAGGGCTGATTAATAGAAAAATGAAGATAGAAGTAACTCTGTGTAGGAAATGCTTAGCCATGTGAGAATGGAGAATAAGGAAGGAAATCACCATCTTTCACATCCAAGAATGAATCTTCACTGGAAAACTCATTCCTAATTGACTGGTGAATATAAGGGTGCATGTATTAAGTTAAGGTGTGCAGGAATGAAGCATGAAAGGGAACTGATTGCTTGGGCTGTGGCTTTGGCTACCATATTAGCCCAATTATCCCCTCCAAAGGTATTATTTTTCTGATGGCCATGGCAATGAGTTACTGCTAATTTTTGTTGGTAAGAGCAGAGCATTTAAGAAATTAAGCATCTCTTGGTGGTGTTTAATTGGAAGAAAGATTAACTTTTTCTACACTGCTGCATGAGCATACAGGACTAGGAAGGCTTAGCCTTTTCCTTTTTCCTAGTTCTGGAGCTCAGGTGAGGGCAATTAGTTTTGCTTTCTGTGCTAAAGGCCCTGGGGGCAGGGATTCGGTTTATTAAGTTGAGAAACTTCATTTCTTAAGAAAATAGAAGTAATTATCCAGGTAGGGAAGTATAATAGTTTTATGCTTTTTAAGGGACTTTGCAAATATGTATTTCTTGCTTTTTAACTTAAGATACTTTGGTTCTTTTATTGGTCTCACACAGATGTTAAAGTTTTACAATATAGGCAACATATAATTATTTTACTCCTATCTAGATCAGCATCACTTACATATTGCTGTATGAAGTTGTGTTGGCTTTCATAGCTAGGGAACTTTAGCTTTGAATCCTTGGGTTTTACAAAGATTTTTAAAGTTCTAGGGAGCTGCTAAATTATACCAAGAGCAAAGCATCTAGGATGTAGAAATAACAGTTAAAGCTTAGTTTAGGCATAAATATGATGGCTGTAAGAGTTTAAAATTTAAGCTTTAATTTTTGTCAGTATTTTAAAAGAATTTACTTTTAGAGATAAAAAACATTTGACAGCTGTTTTATATTGGTGTTATGTCAAACTACAGCAGAAATTTTGTCTTGTTTTACCTCCACATATTTATTATGATTAGGTTAATTTATGGCCAAAACAGAGTTTTTCATACTTGCCTTTTTTCTCTTTTAAAGTTTTTTTGTTAAAGATCAAGTTTTAACTTACAGCTGATCACCTTTGCTTTTGGCAAAGTTTTAAAGTAGTGTAACTGAGAAGAAAATTAGATTATTCCCATAATCTTTAGCTCTTACTAGGAATATGTTAGTTTGCAAAGTTAACATATTGTAAGTCTGTAATTGATGAAGTTGGAAGCCAGTAAATTCTGCTACTAAGGTATTTTTTTAAAGATATGGAGTTTATTTTAAATTCCTTGGGCAGCACTAAGTGGGGTAAGAATCTTATTTTTAAGTCCCTGTCATTTAACAGCAAGTAGGTATTGAGAATTAGGGATACAAATACATGTTTTTAAGATTTGGGAGGGAAAATTTACATACAATTAGGGATTATTAGCAGGTTAGCCCTGGGATACATTCATACATACAGACAGGTTTATTTTCTTAAGGATCTTCTTTGGGTTGCCAAGAGACTTGGATCTAGTAGGGGCCTCAGGGCAAATAAAGAGTAAGCATTAATTGGATTTATTACTTTTTAAAGAGGCCCACAGGGAATGAAGAAATTCCCTCCCTAGAAAGGTGCAGAGCAATGAAAAATTGATGGGATACCAGAATGTCTCCAAGCTTACAAAGGAGGAGCACAGTCTATTGTAGATTTTTTGGTTCAAAATTAAATAGCCTATGTGAATCAGAGAGATAGAGAAGGGAAGCTACCAAACTTTGAGGAGAATAAACCTGTCCTAATTAATTGTGACCTTTACATAATTGAGACGGCTGGTTTAAGAAGTAAACCAAGTATTTGTGTTTGGTTTGTTGTCTTTACCCCTTTCCTATCACATCCATTGATATAACTAAATATTTAGGAACATACCTTGAAAGCTAACATAGATGTTTAGGTTCTTAAATATTATAAAATTACAGCATAACATAAAAGAAATTCCTTGGTTTTTTTCTGCAGAGGACTAAATAGAACTGACTTTGATAGGTTATTTATATCCACTCACCTTTCAAAACCCTCTTTATTCACTTGAGAAACCCATATCTTAGCAGAGAGTAGGGAATACAGTGCAGTCTTTTTTAAGTGGCTTAAACAAGAATAAACTATTAACTCACAGTTTCTGTGGGCTAAGATTTCTGGATCAGCTTAACTAGGTGAATCAGGATTCCTCAAAAGGTTACAGTCAAGATAATTACTTGTCAGGCTGTGGGTGGCTGCTCAGGGTGCCCTCTCCCATCATGAAGTGCCAGACCATGGCAGCAGGAAAGAAGATCCCTCCCATTCCATCTCATTATGACCCCTCCTACAGGTTGGGCTAGATCTGATATCTCACCAAAGAGGATTGCAGCAAATGAGGACATAAGAGGAGCATAGGGTGGCTGTGGCTGGCATGACCCCACTGTGAGTCATCCTGGGGGCTGAACAAGTGGCTGTCTACCTATGTGCCATTATGAAAAGGGTGGATTCCACTTAGAGGAATGAGCATGGCAATGCAGGCCAACCAGCAGGCACATAGTTGACAGTTCCCCAGAGCAGAGCCTTCCTCCATATTAGCCCCAGCGAGGATGCCATGTCTGAGTTTCCATTCAGAACCAGGATTACCCAGTTCCACAGTGAGATATGCTGGAGTCAGGCCCTGCACTGACCTTGATTTATCTATTATAGCATGAAAACCAGAAATGAGGCTGCAGGCCTCCAGGAACATTTTTCAAAGTTAGAACAGGCTGAGACTAAGGATTTGTAGTTTCAGGAAGAGGTTTTATTTGCTATGGCCATAGGGCTCAGTTGAGTAGCCTCTGAAAGTCTGAGCCCTGAACAAAAGGCAACCTTAGCTTTTATAGACTGTATCACATGTTGAAGACAAGGTAAACAATTGGCTGATTTAAGTTGAGAATGGCCCAGAGCTGAACTGTTGAGGGACCCCCAACCCAGGAATGTCTTCTCTTGCCTATGTGCATCTTCACCAGTTCCTGAAGGCTAGGGGAGGGGGTTTCTATCCCAGGAATGTGCTTTATCTCACTTACCTGCAAGGAGATGGGGTTTGGGGATTTTCCACAGAGAGCACAGCTAAACCAGAAAGAGGGGGAGGCCTGCCTGCTACATTATAAGCCATTGAGGGAGACACAGTCAGTTAGAAAACCAGCAAATGCATAATCACAGATTCAGACAGCAAAGTAGAGATAGCTGCTTCTCTGGCCCTGGGATTAAATATGCCCTGGATCCCAATCAGCAGAATTAAAAATGGACCAAACCCATCCAGGTGTGGTTTACAGATATCTATGAGGTGCAGAATAGGAAGATAGACAGCCAGTTCCCTGCAGGCCAGTGGACCAAGAAGAGGGAAGTCAAGCTTGTCTCTGATGAAGTTGCTCATGACAAATACATGACAGTGCCTGCATGGAGTTCCATTCCCAACATGATCAAGAGCATGGGCCTGCAGACATCATCAGTTCTGAAGAACAATTACCAGACCTTTTCTCTAGATTGCAAAATAGGGAATCTCAAATGAATCCCCAGTGATTCATTCAAAGGTCAAAGCAATGTGTTTCTAATGATTCTAAAGAGGCGAGTAAGGAGAGAAATACTTAGAGGATGCTAGACCACATAGAGCCTCTCTGATACAAAAAAAGATGGCTCTGGTTTTCCATTCTAATGAACACATGGATGTGGCACACCAACCCATTGGGGACACCTGCGCAGGGATGTATGTGTGTCTTGATTTAAACAGCTGAAAAGAAGATCCCCTCTCCAAAACTCAATTCAGTTTCCTTCCAAATAAGCCAATTACCAGCCATGCAGGAAAGCCAAACAGGACAAAGGTACTCTGGATATGGAGGAGTCCACTCAACCAGCTGACAGAGGTCTGTTTAAAATTGAGGTTGCCCTGTGCATTCACTAACCCTCAAAGTAAAGGACTCAAAATATGCTTTCTCAAACTCCTTGGTGGCTATTGATTGGTCCCTCTCACTGTAGGGGCAAAGGAGTGGGGAAGGTGGTACATCTGAATGGGTGTACTCATATGTTCATATTTCACTCCTTTCTTTCCACCTTTGCAAGTATCATTTTACTGAAATCAAAAGCCCCTATTCTATAATTGACATTGTCTGTCAATTTCTTTTCTTTTTCACAGTAGGAAATAGGGATGTCATTTTGCCATTTTTGTACAGTTTAAATTTTGAATAGTTTATGAACATATGAGTAAACCTGATCTTCAAGTTTCTGTCCAGCAACATCATATTGAGTCTAGTGTTGACATGTGCACTTCATTAATTGGATGCCAAAAACAAAGTGTTTAGCATTGGTGAAAGCATTGCTACCTCCATTTTTCTAATGGAGGTACTTTTGAACTAATTCTTGCCATGCCTTTTAACACTGACAAAATAGAAAATCAATTTTCATTCTAATTGCTATGATTCTACAAAGGTCTAATGATCAGAAATCAGATATGGGCTTGAAAAAAATGAAGAATAAGTCACAGAAACATTCTTTGGTGATAACTCAAAATATATTGTAGAACTATGCCTTCATAAATTAAAAAGAAAACAACTTCATGGTGACTGTATATGAGGGCTCAAATCATTGAATATCAGTAAACAGAATCAGGAATATTTTATTGCAATTATTTCACATAGACAAAAATTTAAAATTGTGTTACATGCATTTTATAATGTTTTTAACTCAAGTTGTAAAAATGTTTGAAACAAGTTATCCCTCCTTATGGTTTAAGAATCCCAACTCTCTCAGTGAATTGAAACAAGAGAGTAAATCAAAACAAGGATGTTAGCAGCTTTTTTATTTGTATGATAAATCTGAATAAGGAAGAAGAAATCATTGTAAACAAAATAATGTCAGTGTTTCAAGGCAGTTTATACCCCAAAACATATAGAATAAAAATTTTAGAACCCCAAAGGAAACACTAAAGATGCACTAATTCCCCTTGAATAAAACCATATTCAAATTAGAAAAAAACATTTTCAAAATCATTCCATGTTTTAATTGCAATGTGTCACTAACAAATGGCAAGTCTTGTCTTAGACTTAAGTAAAAACTCTGATTCCAAACCAAGGCACAGTGTGCCCTCATTTTAGATGTGCACATGAAATTGCATATAGATATTGAACTTCTCACTAAGTTCTTTATTAATTTTTTAAATAAAATGCAAAGAAAAATATACTAACTGGTCTCCAGTCATTTAAAGGCTTGACTAGGATTGAAGAATCCATTTGTACTCTATATCACTTGCAGTGCTATGGGCAGAAGGTCTCACTACTTTTCCATGCAGAAGGGCTGCTTGAGTGTCCTCACATTGTGGTGGCTGACCTCCTCCAGAAAAATTGATTCCAGAGAAGAAGCTGGGAGTTCCCCAAGTGCCTGTTTTGACCTCCTGTTAGATATCTCACCCACACACCAGCACCATATACTGTGCATTAGAAGCAGGCCATTGCCTATCCCCTGTGCAGGCAAAGGGAGAATTAGACTCCTCTTTTTGAAGGGAGAAGTGCCAAATTGTGCATGTATTTGAAAACTCAGAATAGTCTGCACTCTGGCTAACATAGTAGATTCTTATTAAATGGTTGTTGAATGTTACAGTCTGCATTTTTTTGAAATAACAGAACTGTTGATAGATATTTAACAGGAACACGTGTTTTTTAAAAAGCTGGTGTTCTAGTTTGCTAGCTGCCAGAATGTGACACTCCAGAGACAGACTGGCTTTTAAAAAGGGGATTTATTTCATTAGTTGTTCAGAGGAAAGGCAGCTAACTTTCAACTGAGGTTCTTTCTTATGTGGGAAGGCACAGAGTGATCTCTATTGACCTCTCCAGGCCTCTGAGTTCCAACAACTTTTCCTGGGGTGATTTCTTTCTGCATCTCCAAAGGCCTGGGGCTGAGCTGTGAGTTCTGAGATGAGGTATGCTGAGTTGCTTGGGCTTTGCTACATTGAGCTCTCTCATTTAAGCACCAGCCAATTAAATCAAGCATCATTCATTGCAGCAGGCATGCCTCCTAGCTGACTGCAGATGTAATCAGCAACAGATGAGATTCACACATCATTGGTTCATGTCCACAGCAATAAATCTAGACACCTTCACCTGGCCAAGTAGACAACTGAATCTAACTACTGCATTTGGAAATTAGGATGCAAGAGATTAATGCACCAAAACAGTCTCTTAATTGCTTAAAATGGATGAGATTGGAGAGGTGGGCAGGAACTATGTCTCCAAAACCTGAAAAACATGGATAAAGGATGTAGACTGTGGAGCGACTCCAGTCAAAGAATAGCATGACCTGAAATACAATATTTCAAGCAGCCTGCTTGGAAAAATAGATTGAAGTCAAGCAAAACTGAGGGGAAACAAAAAAGTTGTGGAAAATTCTCACATCATTGGTGTCATGGTTAGGGACAGGTGTCAACTTGGCCAAGTTGTGGTACCTGTTCATCTGATTGGGCAAGCGCTGGCCTGTCTGTTGCAATGAGGACATTTCATAGGATTAGGTCATGATCACGTCAGCTACATCCACAGCTGATTCCATTTGTAATCAGCCAAAGGGGAGTGTCTTCTGCAATTAGTGATGCTAAATGCAATCATGGGAAGCCTTTTAAGGAGGACTCAGTGGAGACAGGTTCCTATCCTGCTTTGGCTGGTGAGCCTCTCCTGTGGAGTTCATCCAGGCCATCCATCGGAGTCATCGGCTTCGCAGTCTGCCCTGTGGATTTTGGACTCTGTGTTCCTATGGTCATGTGAGACACTTTCATAAATTTTATATTTGCAAAATTTTATATTTGTTGATTCTGTTTCTCTAGAGAACCCTAACTAATACATCTTGGTACGAGGAGTGGTTCTTAAGGAACAGAATCTTAAAAATGGGTTTTTATGAATGGTTTTCTACTCTGACTGGACTCAGAGACACTAAGGACTCTGATTCCCATAATCAGAATGACACTCCCAATCCATGGACTGAGTTGGCAAAGGAGATAGTCAAAATATCATCATTTGATTCTCCTAATGCTTCGCTTGTATGAAGCCAGACTCTGGGGGATAATGTTTTTGACACCTTTACAGAGTTTTGTAGAAATAAGAGTTATAGAGATGTTGGTTGGTTGTTGTTAGATACACTGTCTACATTAAAGGGTGAAAGGGATGGGCTTAAGGCTTCAAACAAGAAGCTTAAGTGCTGTCTGAAAGATGTAGAGGTTTCTATGAGTATCCTGAAGGAAAACTTTATTTCCTGTAGCTGTAGACTTGAGATCTCTGAAAATCAGACTCAGAATCTTATTGTTAGAGTAGCAACTTTACAACATAAACTGAAATCTCAGTCTTGCATGGTGTCTGCCATTAAAGTAAGGGCATTGATTGGAAAGAAGTGGGACCCTGAAAAATGGAATGGTGACATATGGATTGATAATGATGTTGGGGGTGAGGTTGAAACCCTAGACCATGCTGAGCCTTCTTTAGATAACCCTGTAATAGTCTGCCCTGAGGACATAGCCACCCCACCTCCAGCCTGACTTGAGGAATTGGCCACCCAACCTCCTCCTGAAGGGATTAGCCCTAGAGTTATTAATCCTGTTTCACCAGATGAAACTGCAAATGAAAGCCCTGAAGCAAATGGCTTGGAAGATATTTCTAATTCTTTTCATGACCCACCCCCACCACCCCTCATTTCTTATAGACCTATAACTAGACTAAAGTCCAAACAGGCCCCTAAAGGTGAGGTACAAAATATCACACATGAGGAGGTACGTTATACTCCAAAAGAACTGTGTGAGTTTTCCAATTTATATAGACAGAAATCAGGGGAATATGTGTGGCAATGGATTTTAAGAGTGTGGGATAATGATGGGAGGAATATAAGGCTGGATAAGGCTGAATTTATTGATATGGGCCCACTAAGCAGAGATTCTCCATTCAATGTTATAGCTAGAGCAGTTAGAAAAGGTGTTAACAGCTTGTTTGGGTGGTTGGTTGAAACATGGATCAAAAGGTGGCCAACATTACCTGAGGTTGAAATGCCAGAACTGCCCTGGTATAATGTAGATGAGGGGATCCAGAGGCTTAGAGAGATTGGGATGTTAGAGTGGATTTATCATGCAAAGCCTGCTCTTACACCCCAGGAATGTCCAGAGGATGCACCTTTTACCAGAAGAGTGAGAAATAAGTTTGTGAGACTAGCACCATCATCCCTCAAGAGCTCTGTGGTTGCACTTCTCTGTAGGTCAGATATTACTGTAGGAACTGTTGTCACTGAGCTGGAATCCTTAAACACAATGGGGATGACAGGATCCCAAGTTGGCAGAATCCAGGTGGCAGCACTTAATCACCAAAGACAGGGTAGACGTGGCTATTATAATAGACAACAAACTCAAAGGAGGCATCAAAATTATATGACATGCAGAGATTTGTGGCATTGGCTAGTAAATCATGGGGTGCCTAGAAATACAATAGAAGGGCAGTCTACTAAATTCTTGTTGGAGCTGTATAAACAAGAGTTCTAGGTCAAGGGAACAGAAGTCTAACCTGAATTACAAAAACACAGAGTCACGGCCCCTTAATCAATTTCCAGACTTGAAACAGTTTACAAACCCTGAGCCCCTTGAATGAAGGGGAGGCCAGGTCCCTATGGGGGAGAAACCTGTTACACTGCCACAAATTTATACTGTTAACCTTCCTCTAAGTCTCCCCCAAGGAGACTGACGGCCTTTTACCAGGGTAACTGTGCATTGGGGAAAAGGAAATGATCAGATATTTTGGGGATTATTAGACACTGGTTCAGAAATGACATTAATTCCAGGGGACCCAAAACGTCACTCTGGACCACCAGTCAGAGTGGGGGCTTATGGAGGCCAGGTGATCAATGGAGTTTTAGCTCAGGTCCATCTCACAGTGGGTCTAGTGGGCCCCCGGACCCATCCTGTAGTTATTTCCCCAGTTCCGGAATGTATAATTGGCATAGACATACTGAGCAACTGGCAGAATCCCCACGTTGGTTCTCTAACTCATGCAGTGAAGGATATTATGGTGGGAAAGGCCAAGTGGAAGCCACTAGAACTGCCCCTACCAAGCAAAATAGTAAATCAAAAGCAATACCGTATTCCTGGAGGGATTGCAGAGATTACTGCCACTCTTAAGGACTTGAAAGATGCAGGGGTGGTGATTCCCACCACATCCCCATTCAACTCTCCTATTTGGCCTGTGCAGAAAACAGATGGGTCTTGGAGAATGACAGTGGATTATTGTAAGCTCAACCAGGTGGTAACTCCAATTGCAGCTGCTGTTCCAGATGTAGTATCATTGCTTGAGCAAATCAATACATCCCCTGGTACCTGGCATGCAGCTATTGATCTGGAGAATGCTTTTTTCTCAATAGCTATTAGTAAGGACCACCAGAAACAGTTTGCTTTCAGTTGGCAAGGTCAGCAATACACTTTCATTGTCCTACCTCAGGGGTATATCAACTCTCCAGCCCTATGTCATAATCTTGCTCGCAGAGACCTTGATCATTTCTCCCTCCCACAAGACATCACACTGGTCCATTATATTGATGATATCATGTTGATTGGACCTAGTGAGCAAGAAGTAGCAACTACTCTAGATTTACTGGTAAGGCATTTGCGTGTCAGAGGATGGGAGATAAATCCAACAAAAATACGGGGGCCTTCCACCTCAGTAAAATTTCTAGGTGTCCAGTGGTGTGGGGCATGTCAAGATATCCCTTCTAAGGTGAAGGATAAATTGCTGCATCTGGCCCCTTCCACAACCAAAGAAGAGGCACAATGCCTAGTTGGTCTTTTTGGATTTTGGCGACAACATATTCCTCATTTGGATGTGCTACTTCGGCCCATTTATTGAGTGACCAGAAAAGCTGCTAATTTTGAATGGGGACCTGAACAAGAGGAGGCTCTGCGACAGGTCCAGGCTGCTGTGCAAGCTGCTCTGCCACTTGGGCCATATGATCCAGCAGATCCAATGGTGCTGGAAGTGTCAGTGGCAAATAGAGATGCTGTCTGGAGCCTTTGGCAGGCCCCTATAGGAGAATCACAATGCAGACCCTTAGGATTTTGGAGCAAAGCCTTTGCATCTGCTGCAGATAACTACTCTCCTTTTGAGAAACAGCTTTTGGCCTGCTACTGGGCCTTAGTAGAGACTGAATGCTTAACCATGGGCCACCAAGTTACCATGAGACCTGAGTTGCCTATCATGAGTTGGGTGTTGTCTGACCCACGAAGCCATAAAGTTGGGTGTGTACAGCAGCACTCTATTGTAAAGTGGAAATGGTATATACGAGATAGAGCCAGAGCAGGTCCTGAAGGCACAAGTAAGTTACATGAAGAAGTGGCACAAATGCCCATGGTTTCCACTCCTGCTGCCACATTACTTTCTCTTTCCCAGATCAGAGCTATAGCCTCTTGGGGAGTTCCTTACAGTGAGTTGACTGAGGAAGAGAAAACTCGGGCCTGGTTTACAGATGGTTCAGCACGATATGCAGGTACCACCCGAAAGTGGACAGCTGCAGCATTACAACCCCTTTCTGGGGTGTCCTTGAAGGACAGTGATGAGGGGAAATCCTCCCAGTGGGCAGAACTTCGAGCAGTGCACCTGGTTGTTCATTTTGCTTGGAAGGAAAACTGCCCAGAGGTGCATTTGTATACTGACTCATGGGTTGTTGCTAATGGTTTGGCTGGATGGTCAGGGACTTGGAAAGACCATAATTGGAAAATTGGTGACAAAGAGGTCTGGGGAAGAATTATGTGGATAGACCCTTCTGAGTGGGCTAAAACATGAAGATATTTGTGTCCCATGTGAATGCACACCAGAGGGTGACTTCAGCAGAGGAAGATTTTAATAATCAAGTGGATAAGATGACCCATTCTATGGATACCAGTCAGCCTCTTTCCCCAGCAACTCCTGTTTTTGCCCAATGGGCTCATGAACAAAGTGGTCATGGTGGTAGGGATGGTGTTATGCATGGGCTCAGCAACATGGACTTCCACTCACCAAGGCTGACCTGGCTACAGCCTCTGCTGAGTGCCCAATCTGCCAGCAGCAGAGACCCACACTCAGCCCCCGATATGGCACCATTCCCCGAGGTGACCAGCCAGCTACATGGTGGCAGGTTGATTACATTGGACCACTCCTTTTATGGAAGGGGCAGCGATTTGTTCTAACTGGAATAGACACATACTCTGGATATGGGTTTGCTTTCCCTGCATGCAATGCTTCTGCCAAAACTACTATCCATGGGCTTACAGAATGCCTTATCCATCGTCATGGTATTCCACATAGCATTGCTTCGGATCAAGGAACACACTTCACAGCAAATGAAGTGCAGGAATGGGCACATACTCATGGAATTCTCTGGTCTTACCATGTTCCCCATCATCCAGAAGCAGCTGGATTGATAGAAAGGTGGAATGGCCTTTTGAAAACTCAATTACGGTGCCAACTAGGTGGCAAAAACTTGAAAGGCTGGGATAATGTTCTCCAGGAAGCTGTGTATGCTCTGAATCAGCGTCCGCTGTATGGTGCTGTTTCTCCCATAGCCAGGATCCATGGGTCCAGGAACCAAGGGGTGGAAATGGGTGTGGTGCCACTCACTATTACTCCTAGTGATCAACTAGGAAAATTTTTGCTTCCTGTCCCTGCTACCCTGAGTTCTGCTGGTCTACAGGTTTTAGTTCCAAAATGGGGTGTGCTTTCTCCAGGAGAAACAACAGTGATACCACTGAACTGGAAGTTACGATTGCCACCTGGTCACTTTGGGCTACTTATGCCTCTGGATCAACACACCAAGAAGGGGATTGCATTATTGTCTGGGGTAGTTGACCCTGACTATCAGAAGGAAGTAGGACTGCAACTACATAATGGAGGTAAAGAAGAGTTTTCTTGGACTATAGGAGATCCCCTGGGGCGTCTATTAGTACTACAATGCCCTGTGATTAAAATCAATGGAAAACTGCAACAACACAATCCAGGCAGGACCACTAATGGCTCTGAGACTTCAGGAATGAAGGTTTGGGTCACCCCACCAGGCAAAGAATCACGGCCAGCTGAAGTGCTTGCTGAGGGGAAAGGGAACATGGAATGTGTAGTGGAAGAAGGTAGTGATAAATATGACCTTCGACCACGCGATTGGTTACAGAAACGAAGACTGTAATGCTGTTTTGTTTGTGTTATACAATTTAAGTTGTAAGATATCAAGTTTAAGAATGAATGTTGCCCAAGGATTTGTACCCTATTCTGGAGAGATTTAATGTGTTTCCAGTTATATGCAAGACAGTTGAGTATTGTCAGGTAAAAGAAAAAATGTGTGCTTATTTGTTTTCATTTGGAAATTAAGTATGGTCTAAGGTGATATATACATATATATAGGTGCCAAGTTGACAAG
This sequence comes from Tamandua tetradactyla, assembly GCF_023851605.1. Classification (NCBI taxonomy): domain Eukaryota; kingdom Metazoa; phylum Chordata; class Mammalia; order Pilosa; family Myrmecophagidae; genus Tamandua; species Tamandua tetradactyla. Next base: position 536,021 of record NW_027518245.1, on the reverse strand, counting down.
GGGTGGACTGTCATGGTTAGGGACAGATGTCAACTTGGCCAAGTTGTGGTACCTGTTCATCTGATTGGGCAAGCGCTGGCCTGTCTGTTGCAATGAGGACATTTCATAGGATTAGGTCATGATCACGTCAGCTACATCCACAGCTGATTCCATTTGTAATCAGCCAAAGGGGAGTGTCTTCTGCAATTAGTGATGCTAAATGCAATCATGGGAAGCCTTTTAAGGAGGACTCAGAGGAGACAGGTTCCATTCCTGCTTTGGCTGGTGAGCCTCTCCTGTGGAGTTCATCCAGGCCATCCATTGGAGTCGTCAACTTCACAGCCTGCCCTGTGGAATTTGGACTCTGCGTTCCTACGGTCATGTGAGATGCTTTCATAAATTTTATATTTGCAAGTGTTCCCTGTTGATTCTGTTTCTCTAGAGAACCCTAACTAATACAATTGTGGATGAAGGAAGCAAGGAAAAAGAATGCAAAGTTGAAAACCCAATTCCAATTTCTTGCTAAGCATCTGTCCTTAAAGATGAGAACTAGTTTCCAAGCAAAATTAAAGGGAACTGTGTGAAAAGGAAATGATGATTTCAATGCATCTGGGAATTTTCCCAAATTAAATGGGTAGGACGTTGTGGGGGTGTTGAAACTGTATCTGCCACAGAGAAACATGTTCTTAAATGTAATCCATTCTTTTAGGTATTGCATTTTGAGCAGTGTCTTTTACTAAGGCTACTTCAGATAAAGTTTGATACCTTTATTCAGGATGGGTCTTAGTCCTCTTACAATGTCCTTTATAAGGGAATAAAATTCAGAGAAAACAAAAGAAAGTCACTGAAACAAGATGCTGAAAGCAACTAAACCTAGAAGAGAAGTGAGAGTCCATCTGGCACATCCATGTGCCTTACCACCTTGCACAAGAGCCGTGAATTACTGGCAGTCAGTCTTCAGGAAGAAAGAATTGCTTTGATGATACCTTAATTTGGACATTTTCTCAGCCTCCAACTGTGAGGTAATAAATTTGCATTGTTAAGTCAACTCATTCCCTGGTATTTGGTAAGAGTACCCCATGAAATGAAAAGAAATGTCAAGTTGGGAATGATTACTGATATTTCATGTCTTTTGACTTCTCTTTCCTATTCTTCTCCACATCAGTCTTTTTTACACCTCAACCAGAGACACCACAGAATGTAGATTCTTCTATCATGAAAGTCACTGTTAGAAGCCACAGATAGGGATAAGAAGCAGGTAGAGTATAGGTTCTTTTGGAGACAAAAGGAGAAATTTACATTGAATGGAGATGACAAACAATTCAGAAAGTGTTAGTCTAGAAAAATTAAAGGGTCGAGAATCCTCAGTTCATGATATAAGAGGATAATATTGGAAGAAATGAAGAATTCTCTATATAAGATCTGAAACTAATGAACACTTGGAACTATTCATTAACAAAAACAGAATAGAAACTATCACTAGATTGTGTGGTACAGGGCAGTGTTATGGTATTAAAGATTGGCTTCAGTGATTAGCCTCTTCCATAATCTCCATCAACCTTCCACACAAAAGAAGACATATGTAGGGAAAGCTCACTATGTGATCACTTTAAGCAAAAAGTCAATCCATTCTTCCTTATTAGCAATGAGCCTATAGTGTCCATTCTGTGTAGAATTCAAAGGATTTTCTCTACGGTTTTTTGAAAATAGACATTGCCTTTTCCATTCAACCACTTCTTTCTGTTGTATGCCTTAATATTTAGTGAGATATATAGGACTGACAACTTCAGCCTGGCATATGGGTTAACTCCCTTGAATCTTGAACTTTCATGGAGAATGAGAGATGAAGACAGCAGATCTATTTATAACAGAGCAGGGAAACAAAATCAGGCATATGATATGGGTTCTGACTGACATCCTGGGAGAAAGCATTAATTTCTTTGGCCTGGCTCACTGGGGCATTGGTGACTACAAGTTGATATTGCACAGGCTTTTGTGGACCTGGAGACTCAAATTCCTCTGAATCTTGCCAAACAAATTTATCTCCTATACCCTGATCTCTTTCTGTCTTTCTGGGCTTGGAGCACATAGGAAATGGCCTCTGACCTGAAAAATTCCTTGCTTCTGGATGGCTATCATTGGGGCCACTTGTGATTTCTCTCTCTTGGTTCCCTTTCCTTGGGAAGTATCACTCCACCTTTCCTTGGATCTCCACCAGGATGAACTCTTAGTATTTTATGAGTTGTGCTTTCCTCATAAATCAGGTTGGTGAATTGCAAGTGTCTGAGGATTAACTGTATTTCACTTGTCCAAACTTTAACCTGCACCAGGATCACTTTGAAGACTTGTTAAAATGCAGGTTGCTGAGACCATCCCTGAGCATCTGTGTCAGTAGTTTAAGATTTGTTTCTGATAACTTGCTTATTTGACAATTTCCCAGGTACTATTTGTGCTGATGGTTCTCATGACAATCATTTGAGAACCACTGCCCTAGGGAAGGTTTTCTTCAATTTAGCTTCATCAAAAAATTACAAAGGATTACACTATCAGGTATATATTAAGGAGTACTGAAAACAGGAACTGAAACTGCAGACACTTGCACACCAATGATCATAGCAGCATTAGTCAAAATAGTCAGTGGATGGAAACAATCCAAATATCCATTAACAGATTTTGGGGAAAAGAAAACTCAATATACACATACAAAGGATTATCATTCATCCATAAAAATGAATGAAGCTATGATACATGCTACAACATTGATGAAATTTGGAAACATTGTTGTAAGTAAAATAAAAATATTGCATAATCCCATTCAAAGGAAAAATAAGAAATGCCTAGAATAAGCTAATTCTTTGAAACAGAAAATATATTAGAGGTTGCTAGTGTCCAAGGGCAGAGTTGTGATGCATGGGGGGTTATTCCTAAATGGGTAGAATTTCTGTTTTGAATGATTCAAAAACATGGTGATGGATTAAGGTAATGGTGGCACAACATTGTGAGTTTTAATTAATAATACAGAATTGTACATTAAACTTGGTAATGATTGCAGATATAAAGAATTTACTTGGGCACTGTTTAACTTAAATTTTCCTGCCCCCTTTAGACCTACCTAGTCATCATCTCCAGGGGAAGAACCTGAGAATTGATTTTTTAAAGTATGCCACATGATTAGATATTTGGTCAACCACTTCCCTGGAACACTGGATACAAATCCTGAAATGCCCAATATCCAATTTTCTGCCCTTTGGTAATCCTTAAAAACATGAAGAGAAAAAGTAAGGACAGAAAATGAGAGGATCTAATAGAATCTGATAAAGGACTTTTAATCTAGGTTTTTTTAAAGTCAATTAACTCTTCAAATACTTACTGTATGCCTCAAAAGGCCATCTACTGTGTAATATCCCAGGTCTACAAGGTAAATAAGACCCCAGTAGTGTTTCTACCAAAAAAAAAAAAACAGAAAGAAAAAGAAAATAAGTATCTAATACTTTGAGAAGACTTGTTAAAATGCAGGTTGCTGAGACCATCCAAAGAACAATTTGTGTTAAAATATCAAATTTACTTTTTTATGAGAGTCTTTTTTCATTATAAAATCACCTTAAAAGTTAAATAATCAGAAAATGCACTTATAGTCAACTTTAAAAGACAAAGGAAATGGTCCTGTGTGAAAGAGAGCATGGATAAACATCAGAAGAGACAGAGACAGCCAGACAGTGTTTAGATCCCCTCAGAGATGCAAAGGACATGTATCATCTTCAAATAAGGAGACTCTAAGATAAATGCACATATCTTAGTGTCAAGGAAGTGAAGGCATGAGTTTACTAAGGAGACATGTGCTAGTTTGAAATTGTCATGTACCCCAGAAAAACCATGTTGTTTAATCCACATTCAATATGGCTGGGTAGGATCATTTTACTATTTCCATGGAGATGTGACCCACCCACTTGTGGGTGGTTACTTTATATTTTTCTTTGCATGGGGAGACACTGGAAATTGAACCAGGTTTCCAGCATGGCAGGCAGGAAATCTGCCTGTTGAGCCACCACGGCCCACCTATGGGTGGTTACTTTTGATTACATGTTTTCAATGGAGATGTGTCTCCACCCATCCAAGGTGGTGTTACTTACTTGAGCCCTTAAAGAAGGAACCAATTTTGGAATAGCTTCAGAGCCACACAGCCCACACAGCCAGACACCTTTGGAGATGCAGAAGAAAAGGATCCCATGGACATTTAAGAAATGAGAAGAGATAGGTAACAGACTTTGCCATGTGCCTTCCCAGCTAAAAGAGAAACCAAATTTTATTAGCCTTTTCTTTTAAGTTATGGTACCTTTCTTTGGATGTCTTAGTTTGAACATCTCTATGGCCTTAAAACTGTCAACTTGCAGCTTAATAAATTCCCTTTATAAAATCTGTTCCATTTCTAGCATATTGCATTCTGACAGTTCTAACAAAGTAAAACATGATCTTTACATGTCATTGTTCTCATAGCTAGATTAAGGTTATATAAACCACGTGTAGACTACCAAGCTTTACATATTCTTTAAATTATGGAGACAAATAGGTACAGGAAACAGTTGGAAGGTACCAGGATCCTAAACAGTACATTATAAGTCATTATCTACAATTCTGCATTTCTAACTTGGACAAATATCAACATCATGATTTCAGGTGACCCTGGAGATAAACATAGAACTCTGGAAGTCCACAAGTAAGTTTAACCTATCCTTATACACTCCTCAATAGGGAAATAACTGAAGAAATAAGGCAAGTTATAATATGGTATCCTAAGCAGAGTATTGGAGAGGGAAAACAGCAAAATAGTATAAGTAATATGATCCTACTAATTGTGAAACAATATACAATTACACATTCTCTGTGGTTACATATTTATGTTTGTAAATGGATAGAAGATGTTTTAATCCTAGCTGGATCATAAGACTGTGTGAGAGATGAGTGTATCGAATAGCTTGAATTGTGGAGAATATACCTTGCTTCAATGCAAAGCCCTTGAAATGGAAGGGCCATTTAATGTTGGGTTGGTAAAGTGTGCTGTAGACATAGAAAAAATGACTGAATCTAGGAATAATAGGAGTGAAGACTCAGTGAAACAAAGGTGGGATTATCATATTGAGAATCATGGAAATACTGTATGCTTCATGTATAGAAGTGAAGGGCATTGGTATCCACTGACTGCCTCACAAAAGAGACAAAAGGACCTCCATCTTCTTCCATTCCCTCTGTCTCAATCCATATTTTCACAACTTAAATTAGTAAGGTTAAGGGCTACTAATCATGCTGTGCTTATACATGTGGATCCTTGGATAAATGGAAAAAATACTCAAATTGTGGTGATCTTAAATACAGCCCCCAAATTATTTATTACTCCCATCACATGGTCTGCCTTGAATCTGGACTCTGTGGCTGCTTAACCAATAAAATGGGCATAAAGGGTGTTTGTCTTTTTCCAAATCTAAACCATTAAAAAATAGCAGCTTCTGCTGCTTCTCTGTGGGAATGCTTATTCTCGGAGTCAAGACAAAATACTTTTGAAAAATCAAGATCCTCATGTAAAGGGCATGTGCAAGCTTTTCACCAAGCAAGACATAACTGTTAAACTACTGGCTACATCTGTAATCTTTGGATAAATTATTCAGCCTCTGTAAACTAAGATTGATTAATTGAAAAAATAAGGCCAATAATAATTACAATTATGCTCAATGTTTATTAATAGTAGGAATCAAATAAATTAATGTTCTGGTTATTCATTGCTGCATGAGAAACAAAGACAACTTAATGGCTTATTGGCATTGTGGGAATTAGAAAGACTTCTTGACAAATAAGGGAAAGACAAATGAAACAACTTAAGTTTCAGTGGCTGAAGGATTTTAAATAGAATTGAGAAGTATTTCTGCAAGTTACTGTTATGCAGTATATAGATATTCCCTTTCAGTTTTTGGTGCATTGGAGTAGTTAGAGGGAAGTGCCTGAAAACATTGAACTGCTATCCTTCATTCTTGAAGATGATAGAATAATATAGTGCATTTAAGTTATGAACATGTGTGTGTGAAAACCTTGACTGACACTCCTTTTATCCAGATTATGGACAGATGAGTAAGAAAAAAAAGGACACAAAATGAACAATAAGTTGTGTGGGGGTTATGGGATGTTTTTGGTGTCCTTCTTTACTTTTAATTTTTTTTATTTTTTGTCATGGGCAGGCTCCAGGAATCAAACCCAGGTCTCCAGTATGGCAGGCAAAAATTTTGCCACTGAGCCACCATTGCCCTCACTCTTCTTTATTTTTATTTATATTTTTATTCTTATTTTTCTTGTTTGTGAAGTAATGAAAATGTTCAAAACTAGATTGCAATGATGATTGCACAACTTTATAATGTTACTGTGAATAAGTAATTGTATACTTTAGATCATTATATCTCAATTAAAAATCATTGATGAAAATATAAATTTAATGGTGTAACACAAGAACCATTTCATTTTCACTCATGATTTCGAGGGTCAGGAGTTCAGGTAAGTTTTAGAAAAGCAATGTTTCTGCTTCATGTAGCATTGAAGCACATCATACAGTGTTGTTTAGCTAGCAGTTTTGGCTTATCTAGAGGACTAAGATGGTGTTACTCATTTGGTTGGTGCTTTAGCAAGGGAAGTTGGAGGGCTGGCCTCAGTGGGACTGGGGACTGAAACATCTGCATTTGGTTTCTCCAACATGCCAGTCTCAGGGCCATCAGAATTCTTATATAGTGGCTTAGTGGTATGACACTGAATATTCAAGGACCCCCAAGTTTCCTTTATATCTATTCCTTTGATGTGAGGCAGTTTCACCTCCAAAGATTTATATTGGTCAAAGCAGACACCAGTCATGCCATATAGGAGACAAAATATAATTACCAGTCCTCTTTGAGAAAATTCACAGCCTTCTTTAATCTGTCAAAGGCAATACATGTAAGCTTAGGACTGATATCAGCACTGGCAAATAAATTATAAATGTTAGCTTCATTACCATTACAAATATTTTCATCTAGTAAATGCAGAGGTAACTATGTACAGAAATCATGTGCAGAGTGGTACACTTAAATAGAACTAAATTAAGATATATCAAGCAATAATTTATACAATCTGATACTGTAACCCTGACATTCTTGGAAGAGAGAGTACTTGGAGAGATATGATGTTAATAGAAAGGTGAACATCCAATCTGGAAGGCATGGTTGAACTGTTTTCCAGAGTTTTCACTGGTTAACATTCCCACCAATAATGAATAGTATTCCTATTTCTCCATGTGTTGGTTTGAAATATGTATGGATTACAGAAAAGATGTTTTAATCCTGATCCAATTTCTTATGAGCAGGCCTATTGTTTAGAGTGGGAAATGTTAATTCGACTGTTTCCATGAAAATGTGATACACCCAGCTGTGAGTATGATATTTTTGTTAAATTATTTCCATGGAGATGAAACATGCTCAATTTTGAGGGTGGCTTTCTTATTAGATGGAGATGTGAGTCCTCCCATTCAAGGTGAGTCTTGATTAGTCTGCTAGAGTTCTTTAAAAGGGAAAACATTTGGGAGAAGCCTTAAATGCAAACATGTGGAGAAAAGTTGCCTCAAAGCTGACAGTGACACAGATGTTTGGAGTGCTGAGAGAGAGAGCTGATACCTAGACACAGGAAGAGCCCAGCAGACATCACCATGTGCCTTCCTATAAGAAGGTAAATAAGTCCCAGAGGAACTAAAAGAAAGCACATAGATGCTTAGAAAAGAAACAACTGGTTTCAGAGGCTAGAAGAAATGGAACCAGGAACAATGAAGCAGACACCACCCATGTGCCTTTCCATATGACAGACATCAGCCTTTTGTGTTAAGATATCTTTCTATGAATGCCTTAGTTTGGACATCTCTGTGGCCTGAGAGCTGTAAATTCACAACTTAAGAAATTTTCTTTTTAAAAGCCATTCCATTTCTCATATATCACATTCCAGCTGCTTTAACAAACAAAAATACTCCACATTCTCATTAAGGGTTCTGTATTTTTTGCAATTTTAGCACTTACCGTGAGTGTGATATGGTATCTCATTGTGGCTTTGATTTGCATTTCCCTTATGGTTATTGATGTTGAGCAACTTTTCCAAAATGGTTGTTCCATTTAATACTTGAGTAATAAAAAGTGTGGGAGCTCTGAATGTTCCATTTTTGACAACACCTAGTATTTACTGTCAGTCTTTTGAGAATTTGCCATTCTACTCAGTATGAAGTGATATCTTATGGTGATGTAAATTTGCTTTTCCCTAATGACTTTTATCAAGTGTTCATTGTCTATTTGTAAGTAGTCTTTCATGAAGGTATCTTAAATTAATTTGTCTCTTTTTTCTTTTTTATAAGCATTTCATTTTGAAATAATTTGGAATTTACTGGAAGTTGCAAAAATAATATAAAACCTAGAGAATACCCACATACATACTACCCAAATTCCAAATTTACTGATTTTAACATTTTGCTTCAATTAATATATCATTATTTCATTCTCCCCCTTCTTTTCACTCTTTCCTTCTCTTTCTTCATTTATCTATATCTATATCTCTCTTCTATCAGTTATCTCAATCTATCATTTAATCTCTCATTTATCTAGCTATATCTATCATGTGCATATTATCATTATCAACATCTGTTAAAATCATTTTGTCTCTTCCTCTCTTCATTTATGCATCTGCTTTCTAAGCATTGTAGTGTAGGTTCTAAATATTCCTTTTATTTACTTTTCCTTTAGAACAAGGATATTCACTTATGTAACCACTTTAAGTATAGTTATCAGTATCAGGAAATTTAACATTGGTATAAAGATTGTAGTATGGATTCCAGTTTCACATGTATCCCAATATATAGCACTTTCTCTTTCATTATTAGATTCATTCCAGGATCATATATACCTGTTTACTTGTTTCTTCCTCCTCCTCCTTCTCCTCCATCTCTTCTTCTTCTTCCTCTCTCTCTCTCTCCCTCCCTTTCCCTCTCTCTCTTTCTCTCCCCCTCCCTCCCTCTTTAATTGTCTAAACATACATAATTTATAAACACTCCCTTTTCAACCATTCCCAAGCACAAAATTAAGTACATTAATCGCATTCTCAGTGTTGTGCTGTCTACATCATCATCAATGATCAGCATTTTCCCATCACTCCAAACAAAAACCTTGCACCCTCTATGCATTAACTCCATATTCTCTTTCAACCCACAGGTTTTAACCTATTTTCTACCTCTATGAATTTTCATGTTCTTGCAATTCCATATATGATGTCTTATCACCAACAGTTCCCCTTTGTGTCAGCAAGATGTCTCCAACATTATTTTGTTCAGCACGATGTCTTCATGATTCATCCATGTTCAGCAGGTGTCTGAGCTTCATTCCTTTTTAAGGATGAATAAAATTCTATTGTTTATATATATCAGATTTTGTTTTACCTGTTTATCTGTTGGTGGATATTTTCGTTGCTTCCACCTGTGGGTTATTGTGAATAATGAAGCTATATATATTGGTGTACATATATCCGCTTGAGTCCCTGCTTTCTATATGTTTGTTACCTTGAAGTAAAATTGCTGGGTCAGGTGATAATTCTTTATTTAATTATTTTAATAATCCTCAAACTGATTTATACAGTACATCCCTAAAATGTACTAAGCTTTTTATTTCTCTGCCTTCTCACAAAACCTTTTTATTTTGCATTTTTAAAACATTAGCCAGTCTAATAATTGCATGGAGAAATTTCATTATAGTTTTAATTTGCATTTCCCTTGATGGGTAATGATATTGTGTTCATATCATGCACTTATTGGCTACTTACATATCTTCTTTGGAGAAATGTCTATTCAAGTCTTTTTCAATTTTTTCTCATTGGTTTGATTGCATTTTGTTATTGAGTTGTAGGAAGTCTTTGTCTAGATAAACTTTTCCCAAATATATTTTCCAAATATTTTCTCCCATACTGTTGGTTGTGTGTCAGTTTATTACTAGTATCCTTTTATGAACAAAAGCTTTTAATGTTTATACATTCCACTTTATCTAGTTTTTATTTTGTTTCCCGTAATCTTTGTGTAAAGTCAGAATACATTGCCTAGCATAAGACAGTGAAGATGTTTCTGCATGTGTTCTCCTATTAATTTTATACTCTGGGTGCTTTTATTTATGTCTCTGATCCATTTTGAGTGAATTTTTTGTGTGATGGAGGGAAGGGTTCACATTCATTCTTTTTCATGTGGATATCCTATTTTCCCACACAGTTTTGTGCAGACTTCTTTCCCCATTGTATGGACTTGACATGCTTGTCAAAAACAATTGACTATAGACATAAAGGTTTATATCTGAGCTTTCAGTTTGTTCAACAGCTGTCATTTTGCCAGTACAGCATTATTTTGATTACTTTACTTTGTAATAAATTTAAAGTAAGGAAATATGAATCCTTCATCTTTCCTCTTCTTTTTCAAGATGTTTTGGCTATTAGAGTCTTGCAATTCCATATGAATTTTTAAAGAGGATTTACATTTTTGCAAGGAATGCCATTGGAACTTCAATTGAGATGGCATTATTCATAGTTATCCATATAGTCATTTAGATTTATTTTTGTTCAAGGACTACTGAAAATGAAAACAGTTAAAATTCAAAGGCCACATGGTTCAGAAAAGGCCTTTTTCTTCTTACACTTAGTTGCACTGTGCGTGTAATATACACTAAATATTTTACTTTCCTTTATGATAATAGGTTTACATTGTATGAGATTTGATATTTAATTTGGACAAATCACCACTTTAATATTTAAGTCTAATTTAGTTTCAGAGTTAAGTTCCTGTGGCTGTAAGCTTTGCCTCTTTCAGTCTGAAAGTCCATAAATACTAAGGTTTTTGTACAAGCTATTATAAAGATTAAACTGGAGGATAAAGCTGTATAACCTCAGTTATAGGTTATAACTGAGTGTTTATATAGTTTATAAGATGAAAAGGGGCATAAACCAGAACTAGAGATCTTGTGAACCTGCAAGTATTTAGTAATATTTGTTCAGCAAATGAATGGATGATTTCATAGATCAACAGATTAAAAATGAGCTACTTTCATGAATTTGATGATCAGATTTCATATTTTAGTTCAAAAAAATTGTGTTTGGAGAATAAAATAATGAACTTTGTATGACTGCCCCCATAATTGACAAGTTTTGTATATTTATGGTGTTTAATTCAACAATTTATGTTTATGAAATTGAAGATTATATAATGTTACAAGACATTTGTCTCACTGCTAAACTCTTTTATTTCTTCCTTCTAAATGGGAGGTAGCATCATTAATTTTGCATGTATCATTTTAATCTATGTTTTTATTCTATTAATATCTCTTTGCATATCCAAAATGGACCTATTTGATTTCTGAATTTTCATAAATGATGTCATATTTTATGTTTCTTCTGAACATTGCTTTATTTAGTCAATATTCTTTTTTGTAGGTCTATTCACAATCTAGTTCACTCATCATTTCTGTAATATTTCATCACATCACAAATAATTATTCCCTCTTCTCTGAACTGTAACTTATTTTGCTTATAAGATTTGACCATTTAAGCTTTAACAAAGACTACCGGGAACAGAAATGCAATTGGACTAAATCAGTTGATTAAATTATGCAACAATGTGGGTCACTTCAGAAGAATAATGGAATGCCACTGGGAGTGATTGAGGAGGGAAAGATCTTTTGTAGGATTTGTGTTCCTTCTGAAATATTCTGAAGAGACCTAAGGAAACACAAACTGGTTGGTGTTTGGTTGCTTTTTGAGATGGGATAGCAGAAGTGGTAAATAACTAGGGTGTGGAGGGTTATTTTGAATGAAGGGAGGTTCAGCAATTGTAGATGCCCAGTGTTCTAGTTTGCTGGCTGCCAGAATGCAACACACCAGAGATGGATTGGCTTTCAATAAAAAGGGGATTTATTTAGTTAACATATAGTTCTTCAGAGGAAAGGCAGCTAACTTTCAACTGAGGTTCTTTTTATGTGGGGAGGCACAGGGCAATCTCTGCTGGCCTTCTTTCCAGGCTGCTGGGTTCCAATAGCTTTCCCCAGGGTGATTCTGTTCTGCATCTCCAAAGGCCTGGGCTGAGCTTCAAGTGCTGAGATGAAGTATTCTGAGCTGCTTTGGCTCTGCTATGTTGGGCTCTCTCATTTAAGCACCAGCCAATTAAATCAAACATCATTCATTGCAGCAGGCATGCCTCCTAGCCAACTGCAGATGTAATCAGCAACAAATGAGGTTCAAATACCATTGGCTCATGTCCACAGCAATAGATCTAGGCACCTTCACTTAGCCAAATTGACACCTGAATCTAACTATCACACCCAGTAATAAATGAAACTAGGAAATCAGTTCTGGAGTATCATTGGTGAGAAATAAGTAGTCACTCAAATTAAGTAATTTTTAATTTTTCAACTGCTGCATAATTTTGAGAGAAATTGCATTTTCTTTTACCATTATCTGTGTTTGTGTTACCTGCCTTTTAGTTACAGGGCTGTTTATTTTCTCTTTTTTGGTCTGAGTTGAGTATTACTCTTTCAGACAGATAGGTTTTGATTCTTCCTTAAATGTTATAAACAGTTATTTATTGGACTTTCTTAAACATGTCTCCTAGTGTACATGTTCAATACATTTTCTAGGGAATCTGAGAATTAGAAATACAAGATTTTAGAGATACACATTTTCAACCATCAGAGTTATTGACAAATTTTCCTCCAAATAGGTTGTAATAATTGCACATCTAATAGTGCATGAACTTTTCAATTGCTGACCTTCATACCATTGTTCTTTCAAGCTCATTTTTTGCTTTTGGCATTATTATTCAGAGTTCTCCAGGAAAGCCAAACAGACAGGATAAATATTATGAGATGTATTATGCAAATAGTATTTTGCAGCTGTAATGATTGGCATGCATGTATTTCATAGGGAAGATTACAAGCAGTGAACTCCAATGGAGGTGTTTTAGCTTGCTAAAACTGCTGGAATGCTGTATACCAGAAATGGAATGGCTTTTATAAAGGGGATTTATTAAGTTACAAGTTTACATGTCTATGGACATAAAAATATCCAAACTAAGGCATACAGAAAAAGATAACTTGCCTCTGAAGAAAGGGATGATATCTGTCAAATGGAAAGGCATGTGGCTGGTATCTGCTAGTCCTTGTTCCCAGTTCTACTGCTTCCAGCTTTTGATTAGAGTGGCTACTTCTCTAAACAACTGTGGGTCCTGACTTAGTTGCTCTGGGACAAAACTCTGGACTTCATCTCTAAGTTTAGCATGTCCTGGGGCCAGAGTTTTATTCTCTTTTGTTTCTGGCTTTTTCTGTGAGTCTTTGTTTGGCACCCAGCCTTGTCCATCAATAAACCAAGCATTTCTAAATGTCTGTGTCTCAGCTTTCTCCAAAATGTTTCTCTCTGTCTTTTAAGTCATCCAATAAACTATTCAACCCCCCCATTCAATGGGCAAAATGACATCTACATCTCATCAAAAGGTCACAGGTGGTGCAATCATGGCTCAGTGGCAGAATTCTCACCTGCCGTACTGGAGACCTGTGTTCGATTCCTGGTTCCTGCCCATACAAAGAAAAGGTTCAGACCCACAACTGGGTGTTGCACATTTTCATAGAAATAATTCAATCAGAGTTTTCATCCTAAACAATAAGTCTGCACCCACAGGATTGGATTAGGGAAGTAACATGGCTTTTCTGGAGTATAAAGCTGCTTCAAACTAGCACAGGTTTCAATGAATTCCCCAGGAGAACATGATTGGCTGAACTAGAGCTATAAACTCTTCTTTCTCAGTGTTTAAATCATCAGTTATCACCTAGGGTCTTCAACTAATTGGGCAAAACTAATCTAGTTTCTGAAAAGGCAATCTCTTCTGTTCCTTGTAAATGTAATAATTATAGATTCTATCAACTGTATAATGATTTAAAACCAAAACATATCATCACAGTTACAATTAGGGCCAGTCCTTATTTAACCATGTCACCAGACACCACAATCTAGCCAAGTTAATACTTGAATTTTATTTTTCCATCACTGTAACTCATCATCAAGCACAGGTTCATGGAGATTTTCTCCAATGTTCCCTTCTAGAAAAGTTTCAGTTTTAAATTTTGCATTTAGTTATACAATGCCCTTTGAGTAATTTTAAGGGCTGATGTATATGTCAATGTTAGAGTATTTTTAATGCATGTGGTCAACAAAAGTTAGCAGTACTATTTCTGAAAAAGACAATTTCCCCACTGAACTGTCTTTACCATTGTAAAATCTAAGTTGACAATATTGGTTTGGATTTGTTTAAATATTTTTAGTATTTCTATTCTATTGATCTGTTTGTATCTTTTTATCAATATGACATTGCTCAATCACAGTAGTATTATAGTTAAGTCTTAACTTGTTTAATGTAATGCCACTTTCTTTTTGATTATTTTTTTAATTGAATTTGGTTCCTCTAGTTCCTTTCTTTTTATACCTAAATTTTATAGTCACCTTATTGATTATACAATAAAGCTGGTGTGATTTTTTTACTGGAATTTTATATATCTATAGAGGTAATTTGGTGGAATTCATATCCTAACTATATTGAGTTTACCAATCCATGAACATAATGCATATCTCCACTTCTTTAAGTATATTTACCCATTTCATCTGTGTTTTCTTTTAGCTTTTAGCCAACAGATCCTACATATATTGTCAGATTTATAGCTTGCACTTATTTTTATTGTGGTATTGAAAGTGTCATTTTTAGTTTATTTGAAAGAAAGTTTACTTTGCTGATATATAGTAATATGAATTTTGTGCCTTGACTTTGTATCTTATGACTTTTAACAACAGTTATAGGCTTTCACTGTTTTTTCTATTGGTAAATTCTTCAAAATTTTCTTCCTAGGCAAACATGTCATCTGCAAATAGTTTTATTTCTTCTTCTAAAAAAGCAAATACTGGGCAGTGCAATGGTGGCTCAGTGGCAAGGACTCTATCCTGTTGAAATGGAGACCCAGGTTCAATTCTGAGAGCCTACACATACCAAAAAAAACAAAGACAGTGGCTAACATATTGCATTGTTCAACAACAACTTTTGTTGCTTATGTATATACAAGTACTGATATGGTGAGTTGAATCTCATTTCATATTTCTTGTTACAAACTTCTTCATTCAATATTAGCAAACCACTGCAGAAATTTAGGATTTAATTACACATATTTTCATTAACAAGTGCTGTTCAAAATTATGAATTCTTTCTGAAATATGTGATCAAGCATCCTTAAATGATTGGATTTTCCACTCGGATTTTCTGGTGTGAAAAAAAAGATGAAGATTTTCCCCATTTTGATTTTAGCATTGTTCTCTTATCAGTTGAAGAGTAATAATACTGATTATGGAATGAATCTGAGGGTGTTTAAGACAGTTTTAATTCCCTAATGTGACCTACAATTATTAATGTACAAATATATGAGTTTTTATTTTCTTTGAATAACTTTTCTAGCATACATTATATAGTGCTCTCCCAAGGAGTTTCACTCTACTATAAAGGATTTTATTTCTTAGTCCTGTTTTAGTGGTTGTTCCTACACTGTGTTTTATTTCACACACCAAACCTGGCACTTACTTTATAGTGATTATGGACCTTATATTTCTCTCCTTTGGTGTTCACTCATTTTTCATTTAAAGTATATATTGCAAATTAACACATTTCCACAACTGATTAAAACAGAATTTCCCTCACATATCATTTCTATCATTTGAGTTTTTACTTTCACAAAGATATATTTTATCACATAGACCAGGAATGTGGTATGGTTGTTAGGTGTCAGGTTCCTGGAGTCTGACCCTCTGCTCTGTCAGTTATTGGCTGTGCAAGTTTGGGTAACTAACATATTCTGGTTCTTACTTTCCCCATTTGAAAATAGAAATAATAATAACAGCAACTTATAGAGTGGTAGGAAAAACATGGCATAATAAAATATTTAAAGCACTTGGAATCCTAAGAAGTTGTATTAGCTAGGGTTCTCTAGAGAAACAGAATCAGTAGGAGATATCCATAGATATAAAATTTATAAAAGTGTTTCATGTAACTGTGGGAATGTAGAATCCAAGGTCTGTAAGGCAGGCTGGTAACTCCAATGAAGTTCCTCAAAGAACTTTCAGGAATGGTTGATTGGAAAACCATGGGAATGGAAGAGTCCAAAATTCACAGGGCAGGCTGTGAAGTGGTGACTCCAATGAAGGATCTGGATGAACTCCACAGGAGGGGCTCACCAGATGAAGCAGGAAGAGTGGCTGCCTCTTCTGAATCCTACTTAAAAACCTTCCAGTGATTTGATTAAGCAGCACTTATTGCAGAAGACACTCCCCTTAGTTTATTACAAATGTGATCAGCTGTAGATGCAGTGGATGTAATCATGATTAAAGTCCATGAAATGTCCTCATAACAACAGACACCTTATCCAACCAGACAACCAGGCACCACCACCTGGCCAAGTTGATGCATGAACCTGACCATGACAGTATATCATGAATTTCCCATCATATTTTTAATAATAGTAGCTTTGCCTTCAGTGTTATTTCATTCAACTTTTAATAGTTTTACACCTAAAATAAATATTTTTACTTGCTAATTATTTCAGTGCATGGTTATTTAGCAATTTTCTTCCTCCCTGCTTCTACCCCTTCTTCTCTTTCTTCCTCCCTCCCTCCTTTCTGTCCTTATTTCCTATGTGCCAGTCTTCTTTCTTTCTTTCCTTATATTGAATATGTGAACTTTGGCCAAATTTTAGGTTCTCATAAATAATACACAAGAGCTATAATATATATGCTGTTTTTTAAATACCTTTTAGGAGAAGAATTTTTCTGGTTTATTTCACATGGCATAATGAATTCAATATTCATCAATGTTTTTTAATATATTTGACATTTGCTCCCTTTTATTTCTGGGTAGCATGCAATTGTATGAATATATCACAATGTATTCACCTATTCATCAGCTTATGGCTATTTTGGTTGTTTTGAGGTGATAACATTGTTATAGCAATTTATGTACAGATCTTTATATAGATATATATTTTCATTTTTCTTTAGAAAATTATTTTCATTTTTCTAGAAGTGGATTACTGAATGACTCAGCATGTACTTAAAAATTCATATGAAAAAATATGAAGCTGAAAAATAGTTTTGCAAAGTTTCTGTAACACTTTGCCTTTCCAGCAGCAGTTAATGACCTCTCCAATTACTTCACATCTTATCAGCACTTGGTTTAGACTGTTTTTTCTATGGTTTTATTTTCCCTTTTCTCTTTTCTTTCTTTCTCTCTTTTTAAAAATTTTCTGTGTCATTTGCAAAATTTTAGTAATTGTAGTAGGCGTGCATTAGTATCACATTGTGCTTTTAATTAGCATTTCCTTAAGCCTCTTTTCATTTGCCAAATTTATGGGACAAGGCTCAGATCTTGAACACCCATTATCCAAACTTCATTTTCTAGTTCACAATCATCCCTTAAGGATTTGGTAAAGCTTTGGTCATTTATTTTTGTACTAACTTCTATGGTATCTAACTCTTCTTCCTGGGTCAAACCAAAGAAGAAATAATTCATGTGCTGTACCTCTGTGGAAAGTCTAGGATTAAGGTCACTTATTTGCATGTGATGTTGAGTTTTAAGGGCCCAAGAAAAGCTAAGATTTGGTAGACTATATGACATTTCTCATTATTAGGAGATAATGAGGGGACTATTATATAAATAAACATCAACTTTTTCCCAAATATTCAGTGTTTCCAGTGCTATTTTTTTTTAATGAATCTTCATTTCATATTGGCATTTTTTATAAAACACTAGCTAGTTAATGAAGGGGGTTATCCAAAACACTTAAAAATTGGAACAGGTTGGGAAATTATCCTCTTCCATTCTGCAAATGTTTATTATGATGCTAATGAGTATATAACTTTCAACAGAGCAAATGAGTACATTTTCCTGAAATACATAAAGAGATATTCCACATTATAATGCCTTAGCATAGGATTAAGCTTGAAGCCCACTTGCTTGAGTGTTGTGTTTGAATCAATATGTGACTATTGTTAAAGAAATAATGATCCTGACAATATGTTAGCAAAATACAGCTTTAGCATCCACGATGTCAAGTGCCTTAGATGTACCAGTCATATTCATATGCTTCTCTTTTTGTCTAAATGTGCGTGAAGTTTTTATGAACATTTAATAAATCTGTTTAAATAGAAATATAGAAACTGCTAAAATGTACTCTGCCCTTTCAACAGGGAGAGCTCAGTTGGTATAACATCAGAAAATAGTGAGTATGCAGCTGCAGTAAAAGCACAGAAATATTATTAATTCACTTTTCTTGCAAATGAGCTGAGAGTGGGAGATAAATTTGTTAGGTTTAAAGAAGGCTTGGAGACAGACTGATTACAGTGAAGGGATTTATTCAGATACCACTAAGGTGGGGGTCTGAAGTCAGTTGTCATCCTGGCAGGGTGAGCAATTAGAGGATCTTTCATATCAGAGGGACTGGGTGGGGGGCTAAGCAATGCATGGTTTTTGTGATTGCAGTAATTTGGGTAGTTAGCAACACTTCACTGGCAGGTTAAACATTGATGCAGTTGTGCAGGTTTGTAACTGCAGGATGTAGATATTGGGTAGGGGGTTATCATAATAATGCAGCTGCCTGGGCATGGGTGTTGGGCCAGAAGGTTATTACAAGAATTCAGTTGCTGGAGGGTGGTTGTAGGATCATTTATGGAACTGCTGTGTGGGAACATCTAATAGGAGCTAGTCACATCATACAGGAATGGGTCTTGCCCAACATTCCAGTCTTTAGTTCTATATCATTTAAGCACCAGCCAATTAAATCAAGCATCATTCATTGTAGCAGGCATTCCTCCTAGCCAACTGCAGATGTAATCAGCAACAGATGAGGTTCACATGCCATTGGCTCATGTCCACAGAAATAGATCTTTGGGTCCTTATTTCTGAAAACTAGCTAATAGAGACATGCCTAACCCTTTCCTCCCAACTCCCTAAACCAAAAGTCATAAAAACCCTATTCCCTGCCACATTGGTGCAGTCATTTCTCTCTCTCTTGAAATGTTCCCCTGGTGGCTCTGTTTCTCCCTAAAATAAAGCCTTTGCTGAATACCCTTGTTCTTGCCTCATTCCTGATAAGTTTGCTGAGTTTGCCTTTCAGCCTGTGGTTGACTAAGGTGGGAAACAACTGTTATATTTGTTTAGCAAATACACCATGAGGAAAGAAGATATCAGAAGTTTCAGGGAGATCATGCCTGGTGACCCTATCACTATTCATGGGGACTGTAGGACTGGAATAGTCCACTCACTGGGAACCATCACTCCCAGTCTGATTTCAGAGAACACTATTGTAGAGAATAAAATGCATTGATACCTAAATTGTGTGGCACAATCTGCAGGTTGCATTTGCTTCACTTCTAAGAAACTGATAATGTGGAATCTGAAACAGTACTGTAATTTGCTGACATATTGTCATGATCATTATCTCTTTAATGGTAGTTGCATTTTCCTTCAAGCAAGTAGGCTTAAGGCTTAATTTTAATGTTTAAACTATTCTATGGAAATATTTGATCCTTTCTCTTCACTTTCACTCTGAAAATAAAAGTTTTTCATTAAGCTACAGACTTTCTCTCTTCCTAATTTATTCAATTCTGGTCATTGTGCTGAATGTTCTTTTAACCATCTCAAGTCTTCAACACATTTATGGGTTTGTACAAGGTATGGAGGTTTACTTCCCAGCTTTAGATGGAAGAAATATAATGAGTCTGCATTGTGGTTGTGTATAAATCATAATGTGACAATATGAACTTCAAGGATTTGAAGTGTTTAATGAGGACAGAGAAACTTAGAATACAGAAATAATGGAAAATTTATGGATGTAGGGAGAATGCTGGTGCAATTCTTTCTTATATATTTCCCAACATAAGAGAATGACTGTGCTTGTTTTAAATTGTTATGTACTCTAGAAAGACATGATTTAATCCTGATCCTATCTTGTGGGAACAGCCATTTCTTTTAATCATGATTCAATTTTGTAGGAAAAAAATTTGATTAGATAATCTCCATGGATTTATGACACACCAAGTTGTGGGTGTGACCTTTTAATTTAATGGAGATGTGACTCCACCCAGTCGAGGTGAGTATTGATTATTTACTGGAGTACTTTAAAAGAGGGAATATTTTGGAGAGATCTCAGAGCTGACAGAGCCAAAAGTAAACTTTTAGATATCATGATAGAAATAATCCAGGTGCTAAGCAGGGACTCACAGAAATAGCCAGAAATTGAAGAGAAGAAATCTATGGTCCCAGCAGATGCTAAGCTAGGAGGTGAAACCCAGTTTTGTCCTGGAACATCTAAGTGAATGTCCATGGGCCCTTAGAGAGAAACTGCTAACTTCAGAAGGTGGAAGCAATGAAAGCAGGAACAAGGATTAGCCGGTGCCAGGCACATGCCTTCCCAGATCATCCTTTCTTGAGCCATGCTATCTTTCTCTGGATGACTTAAGACATATTTATGGGCTTAGAATTGTAAAAGTTGCAACTTATTAAATTCTTTATTAAAAGCCAGTCCATTTCTGGTATATTGCATTCTGGCAGCTTAACAAAATAATACAATGACATAGACCCAAAGCTAAAAAGTTACAAAGAACTGGATTGTGTGCAACCACAGAATCAAAAATTAAAATGAATTGAAATACTTTTCTCTTGCTGGATCTAGGAAGATATGCTATCCATGATAACCCATAATGGCTTGGGCTTTCCCTACTCTGCCTCCTTCTGGCAGACATCAACTTTCTCCTATAGAGACCTATCCAGAACACCAGCACTTCACTTCACCTGCAGCTCTCACTCTGTCTATTCCTTGCCCAGCTCATCTTATTCATAGGCATTGACTAGACTAAACCCAAGGTGGAACAATTAGTCAAGCTCTCTTTTATTGTTTTAAACATATTTGTTGATAAATAATTCACATACCATGAAATTTACCCACTTTAATTGTCCAGTTTTATGGCATTTGGTATAATTACAGATATGAGCAACCTTTAAAACTACAATCAATTTTCATTACCCTAAAAAGAAATTCTACCTTCCTTAGCTATCACCCACAATCCCTCTGCTCCATATCCCAACTTTATATGAACACTAGTCAGTGCAAGTGTTTAAATCAGTGTAAAAAGTGATTAAATTAGATTTTCCTAATTTAATCACAATAAAAATATATGATTTTCCATCTGACTTCTTTCATTTATCATATTATTTTTACAGTTCACCAATGTTATAGTATGTATCAGTACTTCATTTATTTTTATTGTTGAGATAATATTCCAATGTATGTATGCATATACAATATTTTAATTATCCTTGATTGGTTGATGCATAGTTGAATCATTTCCACCTTTTAGCTATTATGACTAATGATACTATGAATATTTATGTAAATTTTTTGTGTGGATGCAAGTACTCATTTCTCTTAGGTGTGGAATGCTGGATGACATGTTAAATTTATATTTAATCATTTGAGAAACTGCAGACTATTTTGTAAGTGGTTGCACCATTTTAAATTCCCATCAATTGTGTATAAATTTTCCAATTTCTCTAGTCCCTCATTGAAACTTGCTTCTACCTGTCTTTTGTAGTATAATCATCCCAGTGGGTATGAAGTAGTATCTTACTGTGGTTTTGATTTATATTTCTTCCCTGATAACTAGTGACCTTGGGCATCTCTTCATGTGCTTTTTGGCTACTTGTATATCTTCCTTAGAAAAATGTCTACTCATATTCTTCCAGCACTTTTAAACTGGGTTATTTGTACTTACTGTTGAGCTATAATGGCTCTTTATATATTTCAGAAAAAAATTCCATCTCAGACTAGATCAGAAGTTGTTTATATGATTTGCAGACATTTCATCCCATTGTGTGGTTTAGAAATTCTTTATTATGAAAACGAAATGAGATAATTAAGAAAGAAATAGAGATGAATAGAAATGAACAACCAAAATTTTGATAGAAATAACCTTGTGTCACTTTTCACCAAACACATGGCCAGACTTTGTGCTATCCAGATCTTGGCTCAACATTATGGACAATATGCTCATATATTAAGGTGCTGCTATACTCTACTCAAATATCCCAATTAGGAAGGAGGGGCCAATATTGCTGGGTCACTCCATTTTTAAAAAGAAGAGGAATGTTTGGATATTTAATTGAAATCTTCAAATTTTTAAATGTTGAAGGTTAGTTTAATTGAGGTATGATATAAATAATCAAAGCACACTAATCTTTCATATGCATTTACCGATGTAACCATCACTTTGATCAAAATATAGAAAATGCTTAGCACACTGAAGAGTTTTCTTTGTGATCCTTCAAGGTTAATCATCAGTTACTTTTTTTAACTGCACAGACAAAATGAAATGGGTATTCAAGGAGGAGATGGGTCTTAAAAGCACCAGGTTAAGTCTGTGAGCTGAGGTGTTTGATGTCAACAAGACTGTACTTCACTTATCACAGGCTCTAGGGAAGGAGTAGAAGAATTCCAGGAGCCAGTGGATAGTGTAAAGAAGGGGAGGAAGCAATGAAACCTCAGGACATGAGAGGGGGGCTTTATTAATTTTTGTAGGAAAATGAATGGAAAATAAACAGAAGAGTGATGCAGAAACCCATCGTACCCAGGATCTGGAGACTGGCTATTGTCCACATGAAATAAATGGGAAGTAGAGTCTTTAAATAAAAACCAGACTGTACTTGAATCAAAGACATGGAAAGAATATTCTGTCAAGTTACTTAAAGGGTGAGATAGTTTGACTATTGTGGAAAAGGGTTTCAGAGATGCTTTCATACTGAGGAAAACCATGGGGTATTGTGTCAATAGAGAGGAGACATTTTACTGTTTCCTGAGAAAGAAATATTATGCAAGTCTTCCACTTATACATTCATTTATATTACACTCTCTGAATTTGAATACCTACCACATGTCACATGACTAAAAGTTTGTGAGTTGTTGGTAGTGACCAAGATCAAAGTGACTGTGACTGATAGCAGGATTAGTTAGGCATAAAATATCCACCAGGATTAATTCCATCCTGAGAAGATGGAAAGATCAGCATGCTAGTTCAGGCCTCTTTGCATTATGCCAGCCCTGGCTACACCTAGAGAAACTTGATTAGAGTAGTTAAGCATGGATTAGCCAGGGAAAAGTTTAATGAAATTCTGGAGTCTTTAACACACATTGTATTTCTTTCTTTTTCCATTTAAAAGTTACATTCCATATCCTTAAGATTCCATTGAAATTAAATATATTTTAATTTTTGTGGATGGTTCAAATGAGACCTTCCCAAACTCATAAGAAAAGGTGGTTTCCCTCTATCAATTTAGGGCCTATCTAAATAAAATAAGAGCCTTTAAAAAGCTAGTGAATCTTCTTCCATCAAACTTTTCTTAGTGAAATATGCTTGTTATTCTCTTTGTGTCCATAAACACTCAAGGAACTCTTTTCCCTACTCCCAATTCTGTGCTCAGTTATTGCAGGGGTATTGCAGTATCTCTAGTAGGTGATCTTCACATGGATGCTCCTGGAAGGCCTGGACCACTTTCTCACTGTCAGAAACTTCAAGGTGGTTAACTACTCAAGGGCAAGCAGATTCAAGAAGAACTGCATGTATGCTGTTTGCTATGGGATGCCAAATGTGATTAAGGCTATGCAAGATTTAGTTCCCATGGGTATGGCAGACTTAGGTGGTTATTGTGGGGTTAACTGGTGTAGCAGGAAATGTGTTCATACCTGTCTACATGAGATTTCATGTAGAGGAAGGAAAATTTGAGTTGATTCTTATAACATTGATGAAAATATGTGAAAAATTCATTCTGCCAGTTCCATACAAAGTATATCAAATACATCATTTCCCTTCACCATAAAAAAACCCTAATAGGGAAGTAGTCCTATTGTACATATATTTTATCTATGTAGACTGAGCTTTAGAGAAATAGTGAGCACCATGTCCAAGTGGACAGTGATTTTAAACTTCAAAGAGTATGGATCCTAGGACCTGATAACCTGGGATCAATTTCAAGGTCCCTCTCTTATAAGTTGGGGCAACTTAATTAATTTCTTTGTTGATTTTTCACATCTATAAAATGGGGATAATAATAGTATCTACTTCATGGCACTTAGAATGGTATCTGAAAAAAGCAAATACTATATAAACACTATATATTTATACCCTACATTTTAAAATGAACTTTTATGAGTGCTACTATCATTTTCTTTTTCAGTTGCTGTATCAACCTACAGAATGGATTTATCTGGTGTTTCACAGGACCCATTGTTAGGCAGGACTTTTTCCCCATGATGTGACTAGTCCTTAATGCATATTCCCACATAGCAGTTCCATAATATCTAGTCTTTATTAGATAGTCCCACACAGCAGGTTCATGATGGCTAGCTCTTAATGGACATTCCTGAATAGCAGTTCCATAATGGTTAGTCCTCTATGGATATTCCTACACAACAATCACATTAATTGATCCTACTCGTGTGCTCCAGCAGCTGCATCTGCCCTCCAGCAGTACAGCCTTGAATGACTGCAGAGCTTAACTTTTCACTCCAGCCAGACCCTCATATATAAAGATCCTCAAATTGCTCTCCCCATCAGGCTGAGGTCTGACTTCAGACCCCCAGTGTGCTAGTGCCTGAATGAATTCCTTCACCTCTGATCAGTCTGTTTCCAGACTTTCTTTAAATCTAACACTCATAACTATGGTCATCTTGCCAGGTTTATATTATGTGTGTTCTCTATTTTAAGTTGAAGATCAAAATAGTTAAAATTTTAACAATCATTTGTTTCATTTAAGATGGCAAATGCCTGAGAATGTTTAATTGCTAATGGATAGAGAGGAAGACACCCAATCATATTCAGCACCTAGGATATCATAGGTGTTTAATTAATATTTGTTGAATATATGAAGAAATTAATACAAAGCTGTTAATATGGTATGGTAATGCAAGTTGAAAGAAATGTGAGTGTTCTTAAATTTACTTCTAAGTTTATATTTCTGTTTCACTTAGGTCTTAATTTGGTAATTATATAGTATAGGTTAAGATATGTTGTTGTAACAACCATATGCTGAAATCTATGTTATTTAATACAGCAAAGATTTGTTTTTTACTTTCAAATTTCAGTGTGGGTGAGAAGGCTCTCCATGTAGTTATTCAGGAATTAATGCAGTTCTAATTTTGTGACTCTGTTATTTGAACAGATGGTTCATTTGGTTGCTGGTTAAAGGGAACATTTATGGAACACTGGGCAGACCTCAGGCATACAACATGCTGCTAATGTTCCATTGACTAGAAATCAGTCATGTGTCCCAGAAGTGTGGCTGGGAAATGTCTTTCCATATGCCCATGTGCCCAGGAAGAAGGAATTATGGGGAGATTGCATTACATCGTTCCTGTCTCACTTGACCCACTTCCCATTGCTCTTTTACAGTCCTGTGGGGAACTCTAGAAGTCTTGTTTTGTAAGTATCTGTTGTCTAGTCCAAAAAAGTCTGACCATCTTTTAGCTGAGAAGCCATACCTTTTTCCAAGGTTTCCTGTTGTTTTCTACTTTGACAGTATATACTGGTCTACAAGTGTTTGCATTTTGTCTATTTTTTTCTCTCAGATAAATTTTACCATTTTAAAATATATTTTGACAGGCTGCCTATCTTCCTTCACTACAGAAGTTTTGAAGGTCCAAAACAGAAGGAAGGAATGGCTCAGATATTAGAATTATTTAGCATACGTTATATTTCTATAGGACATTTTATCTCACAGGTGATGCAATATGGAATTTTCAGATTTCCAAGCTAATGAGTGTGTGCTTGGAGAGGGAAGTGGGGATGGTAGGATGTAGGTGGATGGAAGGAAGTGTTGCTACTTGAGTACCAGGACCTATATTATAAAACTGTGAAGTAGATATATTGAACTAAAATATGGATATAACAGACAGCTCATGGTGGCACCTATTTATTACAGAATGATTTCTGCTTTACAAAAGGATTCATCTTTTTCTGCCTGAATTTAATTCAGATGTGATCAAGCTCCAACCCATGAATCAAATCTTGACTTCTTTTTCTGTACAGTTTATGGCATAAGAGGGTTTGTCAATTTTTAATTGTTGGGAAATATCTAAAGAAATATATTTAATAACATTCAATATTTATGTGAAACTCAAATTTCAGTGTGCATGAATAAAGCTTTATTGGGACACAGTCACATTAATTCACTTATATATCATCTTTGACACTAAAATGGCAGAGTGGGGTAGTTGTGACAGACCATATGACTTATGAAAGTGGGTATATTTACTAATGACCCTTTACAGGGGAAAAAAATGTAACACTGCCTTAAATAACAAAGGGAAATTTATGGTGCCTATTTACTTTCAAGTTTGCATGTATCCACATAAATAGTCATTTGCAGAGTGTTGATTAATCTGTTACTACCACTATCAAATTTAAAAAGTTCAATCTTCAATTAAAAATGTATGTACTTGAAGCCTTAAATGTAGTGATAAAATGCCATCCTGTGAAAATTCATAGTAGAAGAACTACATAGGGAATAAATATGCCTTCAATCATGCTAGAGTTTTTACATTTAAATGACAGCTGTTTCCTAAATAAAGCATTTATTTATTGCTGTTCCTTGAACACATTTTAGAAATATAAATAGATTTTCCTGGGCACATCACAGTTTGATCAAAGTTTGAAAATAATTGCAAAAGAAGGCAAATGAACCCATGCATGAGGGAAAACAATAATAAGAATAGAAGGTGATGAGATTGGTAACCCTCCATCTTGGTTTTGCCAGGACACTAAATTTTTAAAAAAATATTCCTAATGGCTAATCTTTGTGCACATAGAGTCCATACATGATGTACAATCAATGCCTCACAATATCATCACTAGTTGTGTATTCATCACCATGATGATTTTTGAACAGTTAGAGAAAGAAATAAAAAGAAAAAATAATCTCATACATTCCATACTCCTTATCCCTCACTCTCATGGACCACTAGCATTTCCATGTATCCAATTTATTTTGCCCCTTATCCCTTATATTATTTATTTATTTTATCCATTATTTTTACTCATCTGTCCATACCATAAAAGAATAACAGAAGCACCACACACAAGGTTTTCACAATCACACAGTCACATTGCAAAAGTAATACTATCATCTTCAAGAATCAAGGCTACTTGGAAACAGCTCAACAGTTTCAGGTACTTCAGTCACTCCAAACACCATAAACTATAAAAGGATATCTATATAAAGCATAAGAATAACCTCCAGGATAACCTTTCAACTTTGCTTGGAATCTCAGCTACTGAAACTTTATTTTGTCTCATTTCTCTCCTCACCCTTTTTGTTAAGAAGGCTGTCCCAATTCCATGATGCCTGGTCCTGGCTCACCCAGGATCTGTCCCACATAACCAGGATAATTTACACCCCAGGGCATCATGTCCCACATAGGAGGAGGACATTGAGTTGGCCTTGAGAGAGTGGCCACATCTGAGCAAAAAAACAGGTTTTTGGGGGGTGACTCTTAGACATAATTTTAAGTAGCCTTAGCCTCTCCTTTGCAGAAATAAGTTTCATGGGGACAATCCCCAAGATTGATGGCTTAGCCTAAAGGTTTGGTTGTCTCCACTGCTTGTGAGAATATGAATAATTATCCCAATGGAGAGGTTGAATATTTCCTCCTTTCTCCCTAGTCCCCCAAGGGGACTTTGAAAACACTTCTTTATTCACTGCCTGAATTACTGGGAGATATTTTTGGGTATAACTCTAACCTGGACAAACCAACAAAATCTCACACCCTACTCAAGATTCCATGTACTTATTGTGTTCAACTAACCTGACCATGCACATTGATTTAAGTAATGCACCATCAAAAATAGATATATTTTGCACCACATAAACGTCTCTCCTTTTGGTCTCACACAGAAGTTGAAGTTGTAAAACATAGACAATACCACCTTTTACCCTATATTCTGATCTACCTTAGCCCTATCCAGATCAGCTTCCCTCATGTCTCCCATTGAGGTCTGATCCCTTTTCAATTTTGAGCAGTTCCTGTATGGGGTGCTGTTTACTTTCATAGCTTCAGAGATCTAACTCTGAGCCTCAGGTGTCACATAAATACCCAAGGTTTCTGGGAATGACCAGATTATATACTAACAAATATTATACATATCTTTTAGAAAAAAAGTTGCAACTCCTGAATATATGAGAAAACTGTCTTTTAAGTTCATTGCTCAGCTTTTCCTCTTGGGCTGCCCTCTTTCTTCCTGAGCCAGTAAAGGAACCATTCATATTGGTTATTGCCTATGCTTTCATCCTCACCAATGTCCTAAAGGGTCATCTTCCTGGTCCACTATCCCTCAATATGCAAATAACATGAACCTCTAGTCTTGTTCCCAGCCCTCACAGATGCACTCTTTCCTCATATTTTGCATGCATTAATCCTTTCCTCAAACACTTGTGTTCTCATTTTTGTTGCTTTACTAGCTAATGATTGTTCTTATTTATACTGTTCTATGACCAAGTTTAGGTAGTTCACTCCTTTGTTTTCCTATTTTCCAGTTTCATAAAACATGGATCTGCATTGTTTTATAGTTTGATCGCTCATTATTTTTAGTCATGAACATAGAGTCTGACAACAAAAATATCGAGTTAGGCACACAATTTGCTATTTCTTTATATTCAAATTATATCCAAATTATTACTAAATATGAGGGCCTGTGGGGATTTGGTAGCTATTTTTTTAAATAGAGGGGAGGCCAGAGATGCAACAAGTATCACACAAATAGACATATAATTGCAATTTGTGTTCCAAGTTTTTGTGGGAATTGTGTTTGGAAGTGAATACAATCAGTGAATCTCTGTAGACATGGAAGTATGGAACTCAAGTTGAATAAGAGTAAGTCAGGTACAGAATGGAAGCAAATTTTGTATTTAGTCTCTTAGATGAGTACAAGAACAAAAAGTGCAATAAAAGTAGCTCTGTGTGTATATGAGACAATGGTCGATAATGAAGTTCAAAAAATCAGGTACTGAATAGATCATGTAGTGTCTTTAAGCACCATTTTTACATTGCACTCTGACTAGATATATTGGTAGCTATTCTCAGATTTCATTCCATGTGGGTTGCATCATTTAGGATTTCCACTAGTAAGGAGTCAGAGAACCTGTTTCTCTACATGCACCTTACTTTGTTCCCCAAGCTTGGCCAATTTAATAGGTGAACTATGTCCGATTAGTACATGTAAATTAATGTTTCTCTTTCATTGAATAAGCTTGAATATCTTTTCACATATATAAGGGTAATTTTTAATATACTTTTTGTAAACTGACCATTTTATTTCCTTTCTCTACTTTTTCTATGGTTATTGATATTTTATCCTTTTGATTTCCAAGGAATCTTTATATATTAGGGATACAAACTTTGTCTTCTATAAGCTACAAATATGTTTTTCTGGTTTATTGTTTATTCAATATTGCTTATATATTTTAGACATATAGAATACCCTCCATATGTTCTTAAACTCTGTGGCTTGGGATTTTATTTTATGCTCTATTTTTACAACCTAAGTCTA
The DNA here is from genome assembly GCF_023851605.1 of Tamandua tetradactyla. Lineage (NCBI taxonomy): Eukaryota > Metazoa > Chordata > Mammalia > Pilosa > Myrmecophagidae > Tamandua > Tamandua tetradactyla. Next base: position 506,306 of record NW_027518245.1, on the reverse strand, counting down.
CTCCCTTATGTCCTCCTCATTTGCTCACTGCACAAACTTCCTTCTCTAATCTTTCCCCCAACAAGACAATGGATTCTTCTGTTTCTAATTATTCTTGACCTTTACTTAACATGGCTTTTCTCATTATTGTGCCATTAACAGGAAGAGCAGACTCATGACCAACGCACCTGTGGAGATGCCTAGGCCATTTGACAATAGGAGGATCTTCCCCTAGGTTAAACTCCAGCTGTGTTCTCACCTTGCATATAATGGGTTGTAAAAACAGAGAGCTACTACAATCTAATCTTTCCTCTGTCTTTTGTTTTTTCAAATTTCATGATACAATGGAAATGGTCCCTGAATTTACTAACCTACAACATCGTACTGCTATAAATGGATTACAGAGAATTTATAAATACAGAACATATCTTTATAAATCTAACAACCACATTTGACTTTCGTATTATGGAACATAACTGTACTAGTTTCCTGTTGTAGCCATAATATAATTGGCATAATTGTAATGATTTAACCAGTACAAATTTATTATCTTGCAGTTCTGGGGAGCAGAAGTGTCACTGGGCTAAATTCAAAGTCTTAGGGGATCCTAGGAAATATGCTGTTCCCTGCCATTTCAGTTTCTAGATGATTCCCACATTCCTGGGCTTGTGGTCCTCTTTAATTTTCAAGGCCAGCAATCACATCATTTCAACCTCTGCCTCAGTTGCCACATCTCCTTCTCTGACTCTTTGCACCACCCTTCTTTTTCAGGGCCACTGCAGTAGTATTAAAACTATGTGTATAAACCAAGGCAATGTTCCTATCTCAAGTTCCTTAATCATATCTGTAAAGTCTCTTCTGAAACAGAAGTTAACATATTTACAGTTTCCAGGGATTGGTATGTGGGCATCTTTAGGAGGACGTATTTGCTTATGCCCTTCTCCATGAAAAAACACTTCCCTGCTGATTAATAGTACTGAAAACATGACACTGACATCTTATCTGTTCCAGGAATAGACAAAAATATGCTTTGCTGTGCAATATTTATTTCATTATGCTTACAGCCTTTTAAAGAGGGCTATGAGGTTACCAAATTTCAAAAGGTTTACTTGGGAAATACACAATTGGATATTGACTCCAGGAAAACAGAAAGTAATTAACATTCTTATAGTAGTTTTTCTTAAAATTTCATAGTCCCATTCAAATAAATGTTTGATTAATTCACCATAGTGGATATCACACATGCAAAAATACTCCATGCAATATACTCTGGAATATAGACTTTTTAAATGATGAGTTTAAATTATTGACATATCAGTAACACCTATAATTTTTATTTCATTGAATTTCTCATCAGGCATTTCTATTCAAAGCTCTTGTTTGTATTTTTTTCTCTCCATTTCTTCTAAAAGGAAGGGTATGTGTCTTATTTCATAAGACTTTTTTCATGACACTGTTATTTTACACAAAACAAAACAATTCTTTCACAATATTTAGTGCATATTTCTTCCTGATGATTAAACATGTTGAAAATTTTAATATCTTCAAATGAAACATATGTATGTTTAAGTAAGCAACTTGAATAAACCTGATGAAAGTAATTACACTAAAATACCCCTTTGTGTCCTTACTTTCTTTCCTCTACTTTTAACTTCAGAAGCCTGGCTCTGGCCTTCTCACATTTTGCAAATGCTTACATTCTTACATGATTTTATACTTGTTCTCAAAATCTATTTGTTTCTTTATGCAGTGTATTTCAAAGAACTTGCTTCTTGTTCAGGTCTATCTTTTTATCTTTCTGATTTCTTATCATTTGAACCTGCAATAAGGATGCAGAATAATCAAATGCAGTCATTTCTGCTCAATATCTGGATGTGTACATTAAAGTCTAGATGAATGTATGATACTTATGATGCTGCTGTTAATATAATGCTTAGTATTTAATTATTTCAATAAATATTTAATAGAGGTAAGTGTATACTTCAAGGAAGATTTTATATGTAAATCTTTACATAAGCCTAAATTTTATGAAAATCCAAATGCAGCAAATGAGAACACTTTTAATAAAAAAATTCTACTTCTCCTGATGTCAGCCTTGTAAATAGTTCCCTTGTTCTTGTAATAAAGTTTATATGCTTAAACAAACAAGAAAATCTGCACAGTCTGGCTCCTGTTTAACTTTCTCACATATCCCTCCTCATTAGGGTCCACAGACTGTCTTCATTAGTGCACCTGCTGAGCTCAAACACTGCTCAGAGACTTTGCTCAGGATTTCCTTGTGCTTGTAATATTCTTTTCTTTCTCTGTCCACTTCCCTGCATAGTCCCGAATCCCAAGTGTCTAATCAATTCCTGATTTCCTCCTGGTATCTTTTTAAATTTTCCTATCACCTATTATGGAGGCTTCTTTCTTAGTTGCTATCCAGATTAGATTAGTAATATCCACCTGTCCTCTCATGCATCCTGAATTTCACCTCACAGTACAACTGGTATCAAGTTTACTTTTGCAACTACATATATAAGGATATCTTCAGGTTCTATTGTCTTCACTTTTATACCTTCACAGAACCCAAAAATTTAAAGATACTAAGGCATACTTACTGAATGAATGCACATATCCATGCAAAATGAAATGAACATATAGGACCATGATTTGTACACATTCAAACATTTAGTCAACAAAAATAGTGATATCTGTTATACATCAAGCCATTTGCAAAGGAAACCTTTCAGCTAGAGAATTAAAGAGTTAAATTCATAGCATCATTTCATAGTTGAGTAAATTAAGGTGCAATAATATTAGTGAATATAAATTTGACCAAGTTAAAGGGACTCAAAATGAGAGTGACTAAAAATCTGAACTCATCTTCCATGTTAGTAAGCAAATGTATTCACTTAAATTTTTTCAGATGAGAGAGGAGTATAAAAATTGGATTAAGATATTACCTAAAAGTGACTTAATCTGAGAGTGACATGCTGGCTACTTATACCACCTCCATCCATGTGGTAAATTATTATTCCAATAATTATTCTTTTCTATTATTTACCAACCTTGAATTGGGTAGAACATACAATGTTGTGTCTGGTAGATTTGGTGTTGAGCATTTTTCTCTCATTTTTGATCATTCAGCCAAGAAATGCTTTCAATACTGCACCAAAATATTTGATGTTTGCTCTAGATTTCAGTATTACTTCTGGGATTAAGATGGTTCCTCCCTATTCCTAATTTAGTAGGTATTGCTTGTTTTATTATTATGAAAATGTGTTTTATTTTATTAAATACTTACCAACAATTATCATAATGATTACTATTTCTTTTCTGTAGGGATCATGTACTGTAAATACAAAGGATAGAACAAATATTGCCATGGCCTAGCCTCTTTATTTAATATAACTGGATTTAGAATATATCCTTTTCAGGATATGTGAGTTTATATTCCAGGAATAAGTGACCTGTATATTTCCTTCCTCTAATGACCTTACAGATTTTTTTTTACCAATGTCAAGTTCTTATAATATGCATTGGAAAATTTCCCACTTCTTCCTTTCCTCTGGTTGAGTTTGAGTAAAAGAGTATTATTTTTCTCTTTTAAGTTTGATGGAATAAACCAGTGAGGCCACCAGTCACAATAAAAATTTAAAAGAATGTTTTCAACTAGGATTCAGTATCCTTAGTAGATATAAAAATTTTCAGATTTTTTATTATTCTTGGAATAGTTTGGCAATGTTTATTTTTCTGGGAACTTGTGAAATTCATTGAAATTTTCCACTATATTAGCAATAAGATATTTATACTAGATTTTTAAAAATACAATTGTATTGAGATATATTCACACACTGTTTAATCCATCAAAGTTACACAGCATCTAACAGTATCATCACATATTTGTGCATTCATCACGCCTATCAATTTTAAACTATTATCATTATTCTAAAAAGAAAAATAAAAGATGAAAATATAAAAGAAAACCCAAAATATATTATTGCTATTTTATTCCTATGGTTGACCTCAGTAGGTGGTCCAGTTTCTCCACATCCTCCTAAACATGTGTAGTTTCCTGTGTGTTTAATAGTGGCCATAATAGGGGATGCAAAATATCTCATTGCAGTTTTGATTGCATCTCTCTATTATCTAGTGAAGATGAGCATCTTTTTATATGTTTTTATGTCTTTTCTGGTTCCTTTTATTTATTTATTTATTAAAAAAAAGAAATGAAATAAAAAACATACATAATCAGTAATTCACAATATCATCACCTAGTTGCATATTCATAATTTCTTAGAACATTTGCATTAATTCAGAAAAAGAAACAAAAAGACAATAGAAAAAGAAATAAAATGAACACAGGAAAAAAATTATACCTATCATATCCCTCACCCCTTGCTTTCATTGATCACTAGCATTTCAAACTAAATTTATTTTAACACTGTTCCCCCTATTATTTATTTTTATTCCATATATTCTACTCATCTGTTGACAAGGTAGATAAAAGGAGGATCAGATGCAAGGTATTCACAATCACACAGTCACATTGTGAAAGCTATGTCATTATTCAATCATCCTCAAGAAACATGGCTACTGGAACACAGCTCTACATTTTCAGGCAGTACCCTCCAGCCTCTCCATTATATCTTGAATAACAAGATGATATCTACTTGATGCATAAGAATAACCTCCAGGATAACCTCTCAACTCTGTTTGGAATCTCTCAGCCATTGACACTTTGTCTCATTTCCCTCTTCCCCCTTTTGGTCGAGAAGGTTTTCTCAATTCCTTGATGCTAAGTCTCAGCTCATTCTAGGGTTTTTCTCAATCCCTTGATGCTGAGACTCCACTCATTCCAAGATCTCTGACCCACATTGCCAGGAAGGTTCACATCCCTGGGAGTCATGTCCCATGTAGAGAGGGGTGGGGCAGTGAGAATGCTCATTGTGTTGGCTGGAGAGAGGGGCCACATATGAGCAACAAAAGAGGCTCTCTTGGTGGTGACTCTTAGGCCTAAATTTTAAGTAGACTTGACCTATCCTTTGTGGGAATAAGTTTTATATGAACAAACCCCAAGACTGGGGGCTCTGCCTATAGCTTTGGTTGTCCACACTGCTTGTGAGAATATCAAGAATTCAACTTGGGGAAGTTGAATTTCTGCCCATTCTCACCACTCCCTGAAGGGGGCTTTGCAGATACTTTTCCACTCACTGATCGAATCACTCTGGGATTCATCAGGGCATACCTTGGACAAATCAACAAAATCTCATGTCCTACCTGAGATTCCAAATACTTATGGCATTCAATCAAGCTATCTACATAAGTTATATTAGGAAATACACTAGTCAAAATATAAATTTGTAACAAGTAAACATTTTTTGCTTAGTCTCACACAGAAGGTGACATTTTAAAATATTAATTACCATCTACTTTCAGTACCCTGCAACAATGACATTTCTTTGTTCTTTCTCATGCAAAAACATTTTTAAAATTGCACCTTGTACATTTCACTATTATTATACACTCTAGGCGTTCCTAGATTATACCATCTCAATCTTAAACATCTATCTTTCTTTCTGATTTCAATATATCCCCAACCCTCCTCCCTCTATCATTCTCACATGCAGCTTCATTCAGTGTTTTAACATAATTATATTACAGTTAGGTAGTATTGTGCTGTCCATTTCTGAGTTTTTGTATCCAGTCCTGTTGCACAGTCTGTATCTCTTCAGCTCCAATTACCCAATATCTTACCCTATTTCTATCTCCTGATGGTCTTGGTTATGAACAAAATATTCCAAGTTTATTCACTAATCTTAGTCCATATCAGTGAGACCATACAGTATTTGTCCTTTAGTTTTGGCTAGTCTCACTCAGCATAATGTTCTCAAGGTCCATCCATGTTGTCACATACTTCATATGTTTATTCTGTCTTAAAGCTGCATAATATTCCATCGTATGTATATACCACAGTTTGTTTAGCCACTCATCTGTTTATGGACATTTTGGTTGTTTCCATCTCCTTACAATTGTAAATAATGTTGCTATAAACATTGGTGTGCAAATGTCCATTTGTGTCTTTGCCCTTATGTCCTCTGAGTAGATACTTAGCAATGGTATTGCTGGGTCATATGGCAATTCTATATTCATATTTTTGAGGTATTGCCAAACTGCCTTCCACAGTGGTTGCACCATTTGACATTCCCACCAACAGTGAATAAGTGTGCCTCTTTCTCCACATCCTTTCCAGCACTTGTCATTTTCTGTTTTGTTGATAATGGCTATTCTGGTTGGTGTGAAATATATCTCATTGTGGTTTTGATTTCCATTTCACTAATGACCAGGGATGTTGAGCATCTCTTCATGTGCCTTTTGGCCATTTGTATTTCCTCTTCTGAGAAGTGTCTGCTCAAGTCTTTTCCCCATTTTGTAATTGGATTGGCTCTCTTTTTGCTGTTGGGTTGAACAATCTTTTTATAAATTCTGGATACTAGACCTTTATCTGATATGTTGTTTCCAAATATTGTCTCCCATTGTGCATGCTGTCTTTTTACTTTCTTGATGAAGTTCTTTGACGTTCAAAAGTGTTTAATTTTGAGGAGTTCCCATTTATATCTTTCTTTCTTCAGTGCTCTTGCTTTGGGTGTAAGGTCTATAAAACCACCTCCAATTATAAGATTTATAAAATATTTCCCTACATTTTCCTCTTACTATTTTATAGTCTTAGACCTGAAGTTTAGATCTTTGATCCATTTTGAGTTAACTTTTGTATAGGGTGTGAGATATGGGTCCTCTTTCATTCTTTTGCATATGGATAACCAGTTCTCCAGGCACCATTTATTGAAGAGACAGTTCTGTCCCAGGTGAGTTGGCTTGACTGCCTTATCAAAGATCAAATGTCCATAGATGAGAGGGCCTATATCTGAACACTCTATTCAATTCCATTGGTCCAAATATCTATCTGTATGCAGTACCATGTTGTTTTGACCACTGTGGCTTCATAATATGTCTTAAAGTCAGGCAGTGTGAGACCTCCAGCTTTTTTTTCAAGATACTTTTAGCAAATCAGGGCACCCTGCCCTTCCAGATAAATTTGCTTATTGGTTTTTCTATTTCTGCAAAGTAAGTTGTTGGGATTTTGATTGGTATTGCGTTGAATCTGTAAATCAATTTAGGTAGAATTGACATCTTAACTATATTTAGTTTTCCAATCCATGAACATGGTATGCCCTTCCATCTATTTAGGTCTTCTGTGATTTCTTTTAATAGTTTCTTGTAGTTTTCTTTGTATAGGACTTTTGTTTCTTTAGTTAAATTTATTCCTAAGTATTTTATTCTTTTAGTTGCAATTGTAAATGGAATTAATTTCTTGATTTCCCCCTCAGAATGTTCGTTACTAGTGTATGGAAACACTACAGATTTTTGAATGTTGATCTTGTAATCTGCCACTTTGCTGTTCTCGTTTATTAGCTCTAGTAGTTTTGCTGTGATTCTTCAGGGTTTTCAACATATAGTATCATATCATCTGCAAACAGTGATAGTTTTACTTCTTCCTTTCCAATTTTGATGCCTTGTATTTCTTCTTCTTCTCTAATTACTCTGGCTAGAACTTCCAACACAATGTTGAATAACAGTGGTGATAGTGGACATCTTTGTCTTGTTCCTGATCTTAGGGGGGAAGTTTTCAGTTTTTCCCATTGAGGATGATATTAACTGGGGGGTTTTCATATATTCCCTTTATCATTTTAAGGAAATTCCCTTGTATTCCTATCCTTTGAAGTTTTTTCAACAGGAAAGGATGTTGAATTTTGTCAAATGCTTTCTTTGCATCCATTGAGATGATCATGTGATTTTTCTGCTTTGATTTGTTGATATGGTGTATTACATTAATTGATTTTCTTATGTTGAACCATCCTGGCATACCTGGGATGAATCCTACTTGGTCATGATGTATAATTCTTTTAATGTGTTGCTGGATTTGATTTGCTAGAATTTTGTTCAGGATTTTTGTATCAATATTCATTAGAGAGATTGGTCTGTAGTTTTCTTTTTTTATAATATCTTTGTCTGGTTTTGGTATGAGGGTGATGTTTGCTTCATAGAATGAATTAGGTAGTTCTCCCTCCACTTCAATTTTTTTGAAGAGTTTGAGCAGAGTTGGTACTAATTCTTTCTGGAATGTTTGGTAGAATTCACATGTGAAACTGTCTGGTCCTGGACTTTTCTTTTGGAAAGCTTTTTAATGACTGATTCAATTTCTTCACTTGTGATTGGTTTGTTGAGGTCATCTATTTCTTCTTGAGTCAAAGTTGGTTGTTCATGCCTTTCTAGGAAGTTGTCCATTTCATCTACATTGTTGCATTTATTGACATAAAGTTGTTCATAGTATCCCATTATTACTTCCTTCATTTCTGTGGGGTCAGTGGTTATGTCTCCTCTTTCATTTCTGATCTTATTTATTTGCATCCTCTCTCTTCTTCTTTTTGTCAATCTTGCTAAGGGCCCATCAATCTTATTGATTTTCTCATAGAACCAACTTCTGGTTTTATTGATTTTCTCAATTCTTTTCATTTTCTAAATTTCATTTATTTCTGCTCTAATCTTTGTTATTTACTTGCTTTGGGGTTAGTTTGCCTTTCTTTCTCCAGTTCTTCCGAGTAGACAGTTGCTTCTTCAATTTTTGCCCTTTCTTCTCTCTTGATATAGGCATTTAGGGCAATAAATTTCCCTCTTAGCAGTGCCTTTGCTGCACCCCATAAGTTTTGATATGTTGTGTTTTCATTTTCATTTGCCTTGAGATATTTACTGATTTCTCTTGTAATTTCTTCCTTGACCCATTGCTGAGCCTCCACATATTTGTGAATTTTCTGGTGCTTTGCTATTATTGATTTCCAACTTCATTCCCTTATGACCTGAGAAAGTGTTTTGTATGATTTCAATCTTTTTCAATTTGTTGAGACTTGCTTTGTGACCCAGCATATGGTCTATCTTTGAGAATGATCCATGAGCACTTGAGAAAAATGTGTATCCTGCTGTTGTGGAGTGCAATGTCCTATAAATGTCTGTTGAGTCTAGCTCATTTATTGTAATATTCAAATTCTTTGTTTCTTTATTGATCCTCTGTCTCAATGTTGTGTCCATTGATGAGAGTGGGGAATTGAAGTCCCCAACTATTATGGTAGATGTGTCTATTTCCCTTTTAGGTGTTTTCAGTGTTCACTCGTGTATTTTGGGACATTCTGGTTTGGTGCATAAATATTTATGATTGTTATGTCTTCATGTTGAATTGTTCATTTTATTAGTAGATAGTATCCTTCTTTGTCTCTTTTAACTGTTTTACATTTGAAGTCTAATTTGTTGGATATTAGTATAGCTACTCCTGTTCTTTTCTGATTGTTATTTGCATGAAATATCTTTTCCCAACCTTTCACTTTCAACCTATGTTTATCTTTAGGTCTAAGATGTGTTTCCTGTAGACAGCATATAGAAGGATCCAGTTTTTTAATCCATTCTGCCGGTCTATGTCTTTTGATTGGGGAGTTCAGTCCATTAACATTTAGTGTATTACCGTTTGGGTTGTACTTTCCTCTACCATTTTGCTTTTTGTATTTTATATGTCATATCTAATTTTCCTTCTTTCTACACTCTTCTCCACACCTCTCTCTTTTGTCTTTTCATATCTGTCTCTAGTGCTCCCTTCAGTATTTCTTTCAGAGCTGGTCTCTTGGTCACAAGTTCTCTCAGTGATTTTTTGTCTTAAAATATTTTAATTTCTCCCTCATTTTTGAAGGACAATTTTGCTGGGTATAGAATTCTTTGTTGGCAGTTTTTCTCTTTTAGTAATTTAAGTATGTCATCCCACTGTCTTCGCACATCCATGGTTTCTGCTGAGAAATCTACACATAGTCTTATTGGGTTTCCCTTGTATGTGATGGGTTGCTTTTCTCTGTTGCTTTCAAGATCCTCTCTTTCTCTTTAACCTCTGACATTCTCACTAGTAAGTGTCTTGGAGAACGTCTATCTGGATCTATTCTCTTTGGGGTATGCTGCACTTCTTGGATCTGTAATTTTAAGGCTTTCATAAGAGTTGAGAAATTTTCAGTGATAATTTCTTCCATTAGTTTTTCTCCTCCTTTTCCCTTCTCTTCTCCTTCTGGGACCCCCACAACATGTATATTTGTGTGCTTCATGTTATGATTCAGTTCCCTGAGTCCCTGCTCATATTTTTCCATTTTCTCCCTATAGTTTCTGTATCTTGTCAGATTTCAGATGTTCCATCCTCCAGTTCACTAACCCTAACCTCTGGCTCTTGAAATCTACCATTGTAGGTTTCCATTGTTTTTTCATCTCTTCTACTGTATCTTTCATACCCATAAGTTCCATGATTTGTTTTTTCAGACTTTCCATTTCTTCTTTTTGTTTATTCCTTGCCTTCTTCATATCCTCCCTCAATTCATTGATTTGGCTTTTGATGAGATTTTCCATGTCTGTTCGTATATTCTGAATTAGTTGTTTCAGCTCTTCTATCTCATCTGAACTATTGATTTGTTCCTTTGACTGGCTGTATCTTCAATTTTCCTGGTGTGATTTGTTATTTTTTGCTGGCGTCCAGACATTTAATTACCTTAATTAGTTTATTCTGATGATTGCTTTCACTTCTCTTACCTAGGGTTTTCTTGCTAGATGAATTTGTTGTCTATCTGTTCTTTGACCTTCAGTTCAGCTTTTTTTTTTTTTTTTAAAAAAGTGTATTTATCTATCTTGTCCATTTTAAGGAGTGTTTGTTTGTCTTTTCATTATTGGGTGTACATTTTCTTTATTTATATTCTATATCTGAAACCCTTAGTAGACAGGTGGTTTTCAAATACTTTCTCCCATTTTGTCAGCTGTCTTTTCACTCTTTGGACAAAGGTCTTTGATGCACTGAAAAATTGAATTTTGAAGAGGTCCCATATATTTACTTTTGTTTCATTGCTTGTGCTTTGAGTATAAGATCTAAGAAGCTAACTCCTACAGTAGGTCTTGAAGAATTTTTCCTATTTCCTTTTCTAACAGTTTTATGTTACTAATATTTTTTGGTCTCTGATCCATTTCATGTTATTTTTGTACAGGGTGTAGGATAGGGGGTCCTCTTCCATTTCTTTGGATATGGATGTCCAGTTCTCCTTATGCAATTTATTTCAGAGACTACAATGTACCATTTGAATAGATTTGGTAGTCTTGACAAAAATCAATTGACTAAATATAGAAGGGTCTTTTATTAAAATCTCGGTTTGATTTCTTTGATCAACATGCCTATCTTTATGCTAGTAACCTGGTGTTTGACCACTGTGTGTTTATAATCCCCTTTAAATCCATGAAGCATGAGTCATCTAACTTCATTCTTCTTTTTGAAGGTGTTTTGGCTATTTGAAGTCCCTTTCCCTTTTGAAGGAATTTCATAACAAACTTTCATTTATGCAAAGCAAGTTATTGGAAACTTTATTATTATTGTAGTGAATCTTTTGATCAATTTGAGTAGAATTGACACCATAAGAATATTTAGCCCTTCAGCCCAGGAACATAGAATGTCTATTTATTTAGCTCTTCTTTTATTTGTTTTAGCAATGTTCTGTAGTTCTCTGTGTGTGAGATCTTTTGCATCCTTAAGCTTATCCTTAGATATTTGATTTTTTGTTTTTGGCATGTGCAGGGTCTGGAAATCAAACCTAGGTCTCTGGCATGGCAGACAAGAACTCTGCCACTAGGCCACCATTGCACTGCCTGACATTTGTGAATGGAATTTTTTTCTTGATTATCTCATCAGATAGTGCAATACATGATATTTAGAAACCTTACTGATTTTTGTATTTTTTATGTTGGTTGGATGTATATGTCTTATATTGAATCCCTCCACTTTGCTGAACTCCTTTAATAGTTCAAGTATTTTTACTGTAGTTTTTTCAGGACTTTCAAATATAGCATCCTGTTTTCTACAGATTCCATTCCATTTTGGATGGTTTTAATTTCTTTTTCTTGCCTAATTTCTTTAGCTAAAATTTCTAGCCCAGTGTAGAACAATAGTGGTGACAGTAGGCATCTTTTACTTGTTCCCAATCTTTCTGGGAAAGCTTTCTGTCTCGTACTATTGATTATAATGTTAGCTGTGTATTTTTCATATATACCCATTATCAGGCTGAGAAATTTTCCTTCTACACAACCACTTGAAGTATTTTTTTAAAAGAGGATAATGAGTTTTGTTGAAACCCTTTTCAGCATAAATCAGATGTTTTTCCCCTTTTGATTCATTAATATCACCTATTACCTTAAATGATTTTCTTATGTTAAACCACTTTTGCATAACTGGGATAAACCCACTTGGTCACAGTGTATTATTCTTTCAATGTAATGATATATTTTTTTGCAAGTAAATTGTTGAGCATGTTTTATCTAAGTTCATTAGAGACACTGGTCTGTAATTTTCTTTCCTTGTAGAATTTTTACCACACTTTGATATTAGGATGATTTTTACTTCATAGAATAAGTTAGATAGTGTTACATCTTCAACTTTTTGGAAGAGTTTGAAGAGAAATGGTGTTAATTTTTCTTGGAATACTTGATAACATTCACTTTGGAACCTACATGGTGCTGGAATTTTCTTTGTTTGGAGGTCTTGAAGACTGATTTACCTCTTTATGAGTTATTGGTTTGTTGACATCTTCTATTTCTTCTCCATTCTGTGTAGGCTATCCACTGCACCTAAGTTGCCTAGTTTGTTTCATACAGTTATTCATTTTATTCTGTTATGAATTTTTGTAATCCTTTAGGTTCTGTGGTATTGAACACCCTCTCTTTTCTGATTTTATTTATTTGCATCTACTCTATTTCTGTCAGTTTACCTAAGGGTTTATTGATCTCAGAGAACCAACTTTTTGGTTTTATTTTCTTTCTATTTTTCTGCTTTCTGGGCACATTATTAACTTGATCAGATTAATTTGAAAGATGGTTTCCCTTTCTTGTCTAAGATTTTGTTGTTGATTGTATTTTTTGTTAAAGGTCTCCTTTGGTTTTTGGTTTGTCAATATGTTCCAGACAAACCAGGACCATTTTCTCATTCAAGGTGGGCTTACCAATTCCAAAGTGTTTTAGAGAGAGGATGAACAAATATATTTCCCCAGGCTTCCCAGCAGATGACAGATTTTGGTAACCTCTCCTTACACTCTCACCTCCCCTGCATAGCCATACAGGATCTGGCCAGACCTGAAGCTGCTGGCCTTGGCGATGGTTGATGAACACTGGGGACCATAATGGATGGGTACCACAGCTTCTCTGTTTGTGGAAATATGGAGCCATGAATGCCCTGGTCTTCTGCAAGGAAAAGCTCAAGTTTACGGCACCCAAGTTTATGCCGTTTCCAGATAATAGTTGGGTCAGGGCTGTTCCAAGTCCTTTTCTTATCCCAAGTGGAGGACTTTCTGTCTCTTGCAGACCTGCTGCAGCTTGACAAGTTTAAAACAGGTGTGCTTGGATTACCCAGCCTCAGAGGTGGGAGATGGAACTAAGTTGGAAATGAGATTCTTGCTGAAATCTGCCCATTGTGGAAATAGTTGCTGCTAGCTCTGGAGCCCCTGCTTGCAAAGGCTCTAGGCTGTAGGAACTTGAACTTTTTAAAGTTTAAATAAGCATAGTAAATAATAAACATATATATATAATCAACACACCTTAGAGTTATATGATTTTCTCTGGCATCAGCTTTAGCTCAATCCCATATGAATTCACATGTAAAATCTTTTATTTCAGAGCATTTCATCATTCATATTAAATTATCTACATTAAACTATGGACTGTTTACAAGTTTATTTCTTAATCTCCAAACAAGTCAAAATTGAAGTTGGTTGGTACATTGTTCTTTATGTGTGCACATGGAAAATATACCTTTAACTTACTTTATACATTGGGTACAGTGTGTACATGAACCATTTTTACAAATTGAACAAATGGCAGGTTATATCATCAATGTCAACTCATTTAAAAATACAAAGTGTTGGTAAAGTTATGTGAAAACAATCTGCATATTAATTATTTAAAAAGTAGAAAAGACCACTCTTTATAATATCACATGTATCAATAATTTCAAGACATTTAAAGGTATGAATAAAATCCTAAGTATTGATTTTCTACTCCTTTTCTACATTATGGTCTGGACCCCATCTACAATATTTTCTGTGATCTTGTGACATTGAAATTTTGTTTTTCTTTTCTCTGAATCTCTGAATATTGTGCACAGTGGTGATTTGAGTCTTTTTGCTATTTCTCATAATTCTGCCAAAATTTATTCACCCTTCATTTATACTACATAATACTAGTGTCACTACCTCTATGAAGAATTACATGAGTCCCATCCTGACAATATGCATGCTCTTCCTTATGTCCTTAAACATACTTTTATTGCAGTCTTTAAAAATGAACATGAAATGTTTTTGTATTTTGTCTCCCTTACTTAGCTGTGAACTAGAGGAACAAAGAAACTAAAACCTACCCACTGAGAGTATGTTATATAATCATCATTTTGTATACCACAGAAATACTCACTTCATAAACAATCACAACTTTTCTGAGTATTGGTTCGGTGTCAATAGCAGTGTTAAGCATGGGGAAATTGAATATGGTAAGGACATATGCCTTTAATTTATTCTAAATACCTTTTCATGCAAAATGAATATCAGGTACTTATAATATTATGTGTTAAATTCCAAAGGGGGGATGTAATTTAGATCACTGTACTGCAGTATAAAAAAGTTTTCTGAAGATGATTTGCCTGTAATAATGTATTTTTTTGCCTGCAATAATCTAAACCAATAAGTGAAAGAAGCTAATTCAGTGCATCAAAAGAGTGTAATTTCAATGGAAAATTTTATTAATTACAAATATTAACTTACTGAATGAAGAAGAATTTTGACTCTGTAATTATGCTGCAGATTCTAGCCAATACATTCTGTGGGTGGGAGATATAAAAGATAGGTTGAGGCTTTCTCTGTGAGCATGCACTTACCTGTCCCATTGAATATCTCATTCTCTGGGCAGGGAGTACAAAGAAAGTAACAGGCAGGTTTTCTCTCCTGAAAAGTTTTCCTGAATCCAGGAATAAACCTTTCACTGCATAAAGAACAGGTAGTAAGGAGAAAATTGGGAATGTGTTAACAGCTATGATTTTAACAGACCTTCTAAAAATTAGATCATTTGGGGTATAGGACCATTACCAAGTTTACATTTCATATACCTAAATCAACTTAATTGATAGGATCTCAAGATTATTTTTTGATGTGAAATATGTACTAATTTAAAAACATATTTGAAGAAATGTGTTCTTTTTCCTTTCATTGGACAGTGGGTAAGAAAATAGTTAAGGTTTAAAACTAAGTTGTTAAATGCTGCGATGTGGCCATTTATTGAGCTGTTGGGAGGCACAAAACACTCATGGTGAGATTTTAGTTATTTATGTGTAATTTAAAGCATGGTGATTTAATCCTATACACCACTGAAAATCCTGTTGCCTACTCTATCAAATCCTCAGATACAGACCATTGTTGGCCACATGATTCATATAATGCAAATTATCTTACTTTCAGTTTAAGTGTCAAATCTTCAGGATATTCAAAAGGTGAAGATGTAATAACCAGCATTCAATTTTCCTTTTCTCATCTGAATTCACTGGGTCCACTGCAGGATTGTTAAATTGGATGTCCCCCAGAAATGGATGCATCTAAAGGAAGTGTATCATTCTGTGAAAAAGTGTTCCCAGCATTAAGGATGGAAGAAAACTCAAATAAAGAAGAATTCCTCATCCTCTGTAATCACTTCTTTTCAACACAAATTTCTTATTAGCATCCAATAATATGAAAACAAATGAAAGCCTAAGTGCCTATATTAAAAAGCAAGGGTGGGTCATGGTGGCTCTGCAGGCAGAGTTCTCACTTGCCATGCCAGAGACCTGAGTTCAATCCCCAGTGCCTGCCCATGCAAAAAAAAAAAAAAAAGAATAAAAAGAAAAGAAAAAAACAAGAAAGAGCAAAACTTGAGGATTTATTAGCACACCTGGAGAACTTGAGTAAGAGCAGCAAAGTAACCCCAAAGTAAATAGAAGAAGAGAAATAACAAAGATTAAAGCAGAGATAAATGTATGGGAGAACAAAAGAATAAGAGAAGGAATCACAGACCCTGAAGAAATAAAAAAAATTCATAGGAGGATACTATGAACAACTATATGTCAACAAACTAGACCACTTAGATGAAATGGGCAAATTTCTGGAGACACACAAACAAGCTACACTGACTCAGGAAGAAATAGACAATCTCAACAAACCAATCACAAGTAAAGAGATTCAATCAGTCATTAAAAATCTTCCTCCAAAGAAAAGTTCATGGCCAGATGGCTTCACAGGGAAATTTTATTAAGCATTCCAAAAAGAGCTAATGCCAAACTTCCTGAAAATTTTCCAGAAAATTTAGGAAAAATGAACTCTACCTAAATCATTTTATGAGGTTAATATCATTTTATTACCAAAACTTGGTAAAAATGTTATAAGAAATGAAAACTACAGGCCAATCTCCCTAATGAACATAGATGCAAAAATTCCAGTAAAATATTAGCAAATCAAATCTAACAGCACATTAAAAGAATTATGCACCATGAGCAAGTGGGGTCTATACCAGGCATGCAAGGATGGTTCAATACAAGAAAATCAATGTGTCATACAGCACATTAACAAATCAAAAGGAAAGTATTACATGATCATCTCAATTGGTGCTGAAAAAGCATTCAACAAAATTCATCATTGTTTTCTGATAAAAACACTCCTAAAGATGGGAATCAAAGGTAATTACTTCAATATGATAAAGGAAATATATGAAAAACCAATAGTCAGCATCATACTCAATGGAGAGAGACTGAAATCTTTACCCTGAAGATCAGAAACAAGAAAAGGATGCCCACTGTCACCACTATTATTCAATATTGTGCTAGAAGTTCTAGCTAGTGCAATTAGGCAGGACAAAGAAATAAAAGGCATGCAAAATTGGAAAGGAAGAAGTAAAATTCATTATTTGCAGATGATATGATACTATACTAGGAAGGTCCTGAGAAATCTACAGCAAAGTTACTTGAGCTAATGAACAGTTCCAGTAAAGTGCCATGATATAAGATTAGTATGCAAAAATCAGTAACATTTCTATACAAAAGCAATGACCTAATTGAAGAGTTAGTTAAGGAAAAAATTCCATTCAAAATAGCAACTAAACTGGCTAAAGGTAAGGTGGCAGGCTGGAGCTGAGGGCTCCATGCACATATGTGGAGAGGATATGTCACCCCTTCCAGAGGCACAGGGTCATGCTAGATTCTCAGGGCTTCTGTCACCTGCTTAGTTCCCTGCACCAAAAGAAGAGACTGGCTTCTGGTGTTGAGTGGCCCAAGCTGAGGGCTCAAAGAGCTCAAGCAGTAGTGATGATGGCATTGATATCAGTGGTAATGATGGCCTCAGCAGATAGAGAATATGAAAGGTCTGATCAAGCTAAGAGATGTGTCACCACACAATATTAAACAGTTAAAGAGATTAAAGCATGTATTCTTTCCAGTTAGCTACAATGACAAGTTATACAAGGATGTGCTGGAGGTTGGAGAGCTAGCAAAACATGCCTAGTTCAATGATATTGTAGTAGGTGCAGTATGCTGTAGGGTGGATCATGCACAGAATTAGAAGAGACTTTACCTCATGACACAAAGATGCCTGGCACCTTACTGAAGGCAAGGAATAGAAACTAAAACATTAAATCATGTCTTAAACATCTGTGAAAAAGATGGCACTTTTGACAACATCTAACTACATATCCAGATCAGCAATGAGTTGGCAATTAACTTCTATGGGAAATTTGGCTTTGAGATTATTGAGGCAAATAAGAACTATTATAAAAGATTAGAACCTACAGATGTTCATGTGCTGCAGAAAAACATCACAGTCCCTTCTGGCTAGAATGCAGATATGCAAAAACAGATAACTGAACAAATTGCAAATGAACTTTTGTGCACTTGCTTGTTGCCAAATAAAAGAGAGGCCAATTGATTTTTCCCCTTCTTTCTTTTAAAGCTTTCTCCCTCCTTATTTTGTTTCTCTCTTTTTTTTCTATCTTTCCTTCCTTTGTCTTTAAAATTTTTAGTACTTTCTAGGACTTTAAACAATCATGTTCAGATTGTTTTATTTTTCTGACTTTTGTGAGGTGGTTTCATTGAAGGAAATAGAAGGTATAAGTATGTTTAATTTCAAAGTTAAGATATATGGCCCTAAAGATTGGGGTGCCAAATAATTTCAAATTTTTTAGCTAATTTTTTAAAATATCCTGCTTTCACATTGAAGTGCAGAGCCTACAAAATACTATCTGTTCAAAAGACAAAAAGTAGCAGCAGCAATATCTTGTTCTCTAGTTCATATACAAGTTATTGTGTTTGTGGTACTTTGGGTTTTTAACCCTATATGTAGGATACTAATCCCTAAATATTGCCTTCACCCCACCTTTAGTCCTTCAGAGCACTGTGTCAGGAGCTGGACTATTATCCTTGTAAGAAATATTTAAGCTTTCATTGCTACTTCTTTAAGCAGCTTTTCCTTTCTTCCTTGCTAGTGGTTGAGGTGTGTGGGGCAGTTTGGTTAGGTAGGGTTTATACTTTGGTCTCAGTATTTGAGTTAAACTGCTTTTTGCTAGTGAGTGGACTGGTTGTTAGCAGGTTTGTTTTTCCTGCTGTTGATTGTTATTAGTGGTTTTAACTTTTAGAATGTGGACTGGTGAGATTAATTTATTTTAATATCCCAGCTAGAGATATGGTCTTTAACTGAATAAAATAAGTTTGTTCTGATTTACATTTTTTCCTCCTGTCCTTTTTCTTCAGTGAATCCCAACAATAGTTTTAGGCAGCATTATTAAAAATGGGGTTTGTGTCCTTGTAGGTTAATGCTCTCTAATTAAATTTGAAGCAGGTGTTTTCTCTTGGACTTTATTAAAAAGGACTTAAAAGGAAGTTTAGATGGACTTGTGGCGCAAAAAATTAATTTAATGTCAACTAAGGCAGACTATTAAACCTGTGGCCACTGAGTGTTTGATTACATAGGAAAGAATACCAAAGCAACATTTTTGCGAATATAGCTATGCTATTACTTATCTATTGAAGAACATCCAAGATTTGATTATACTCTGTGCCTACAATGTTGAGTTTAAGGGTTTGGGGAAGAGTGGAATTGTTAAATGTATTGCTTCCTTCCTTGGAAAAGTAGAAATCTAGAAGTGTTAATAATGTACATGTCACTATGACCTCCTCAACTGAAAGAGGAGGCTTATACCAGAAAACCTGACTTTCTGACTTGAAAGAACTGACTTATACCAGAATATTTTCTGGCATTAGGCAGGTGGCTTAGATGGGTTGATAAATTTTTGTAAGATAAATTTTTTATCTTTTCTTCCCATAGTCCCATCTCCAATATTTAAAAGCTTTTGAATTGTGAATACTGATGATCCATTACAATGTGCCATTGTTTTATAATAGTGCACAGGGCTTGAGTTTTCTCTCACTTCACTTTAAAAGGAAGGCTGATTCATAACATTTATCCTTTTTTTGGTAAAATTGTACTATGAACATGTCATCTATCCAAATATACTATTTAAAAAATGTTTATGCACATTTTATAATCCTAAATTCTTAATGAGAATGTGAAAGTACAATAGACTTTAACCGTCTTATTGAGTGCCAAGAATAATACAGAAAAGGGAGGAAGTTGATGAGGGAATATATAGGGTTCTAATTTTAAGATAGTAAAAAATCTACAAATACCACACTGTTTCTTTTTTTTTTTATTAATTAAAAAAAGAATTAACAAAACAATTAGAAATCATTCCAATCTACATGTACAATCAGTAATTCTTAATAACATCACATAGTTGCATATTCATCATTTCTTAGTACATTTGCATCAATTTAGAAAAAGAAATAAAAAGACAACAGAATAAGAATTAAAACAATAATAGAAAGAAAAAAAAACAAAAACAAAAAACCTATACCTCACATGCAGCTTCATTCAGTGTTTTAATATAATTGCATTACAATTGGGTAGTATTGTGCTGTCCATTTCTGAGTTTTTATATCCAGTCCCGTTGTACAGTCTGTATCCCTTCATCTCCAATTATCCCTTCTCTTTTTTTTTTTTTTTAATTAACGGAAAAAAAGAAATTAACCCAACATTTAGAGATCATACCATTCTACACATGCAATCATTAATTCTTAACATCATCACATAGATGCATGATCATCATTTCTTAGTACATTTGCATTGGTTTAGAAGAACTAGCAACATAACCGAAAAAGATATAGAATGTTAATATAGAGAAAAAAATAAAAGTAATAATAGTAAAATCAAAACAAAACAAAACAAAACAAAACAAAAACCTATAGCTCAGATGCAGCTTCATTCAGTGTTTTAACATGATTACTTTACAATTAGGTATTATTGTGCTGTCCATTTTTGAGTTTTTGTATCTAGTCCTGTTGCACAGTCTGTATCCCTTCAGCTTCAATTACCCATTGTCTTACCCTGTTTCTAACTCCTGCTGAACTCTGTTACCAATGACATATTTCAAGTTTATTCTCGAATGTCTGTTCACATCAGTGGGACCATACAGTATTTGTCCTTTAGTTTTTGGCTGGATTCACTCAGCATAATATTCTCTAGGTCCATCCATGTTATTACATGGTTCATAAGTTTATCTTGTCTTAAAGCTGAATCCATTCTGCCATTCTATGTCTTTTGATTGGGAAATTCAGTCCATTAACTTTTAGTGTTATTACTGTTTGGATAATATTTTCCTCTACCATTTTGGCTTTTGTATTATATATATCATATCTGATTTTCCTTCTTTCTACACTTTACTCCATACCTCTCTCTTCTGTCTTTTCGTATCTGACTCTAGTGCTCCTTTAGTATTTCTTGCAGAGCTGGTCTCTTGGTCACAAATTCTCTCAGTGACTTTTTGTCTATAAATGTTTTAATTTCTCCTTCATTTTTGAAGGACAATTTTGCTGGATATAGGAGTCTTGGTTGGCAGTTTTTCTCTTTTAGTGATTTAAATATATCATCCCACTGTCTTCTAGCTTCCATGGTTTCTGCTGAGAAATCTACACATAGTCTTATTAGGTTTCCCTTGTATGTGACAGATTGTTTTTCTCTTGCTGCTTTCAAGATCCTCTCTTTCTCTTTGACCTCTGACATTCTAACTAGTAAATGTCTTGGAGAACGCCTATTTGGGTCTATTCTCTTTGGGGTGCGCTGCACTTCTTGGATCTGTATATTTAGGTCTTTCATAAGAGTTGGGAAATTTTCAGTGATAATTTCTTCCATTAGTTTTTCTCCTCCTTTTCCCTTCTCTTCTCCTTCTGGGACACCCACAACACGTATATTTGTGCGCTTCATATTGTCATTCAGTTCCCTGATTCCCTGCTCAAGTTTTTCCATTCTTTTCCCTATAGTTTCTGTTTCTTTTTGGAATTCAGTTGTTCCATCCTCCAGTTCACTAATTGTAGCTTCTGTCTCTTTAGATCTACCATTGTAGGTATCCATTGTTTTTTCCATTTTTTCTTCTTTGTCCTTCACTCCCACAAGTTCTGTGATTTGTTTTTTCAGATTTTCTATTTCTTCTTTTTGTTCAGCCCATATCTTCTTCATGTCCTCCCTCAATTTATTGATTTGGTTTTTGAAGAGTTTTTCCATTTCTGTTCGTATATTCAGCATTAGTTGTCTCAGCTCCTGTATCTCATTTGAACTATTGGTTTGTTCCTTTGATTGGGCCATATCTTCAATTTTCCGAGCATCATCCATTATTTTCTGCTGGTATCTGGGCATTTGATCAGATCTCCCTGGGTGTGGGACCCAGCTGGTTGAAAGGTTTTTCTGTGGAATCTCTGGGCTCTGTTTTTCTTTTCCTGCCCAGTAGGTGGCGCTTGTGGCGGTCGTTTGTCTGCGGGGCAGTCGGCCCGGGAAACCGCGCGTGGAGGCGGGGGTCGCTGGCCGTGGCTTGGGGGAGTGCCGGTCCAAATTGCCCAGCTGGCCCGAGACGCCAAGCGTGACGGGAGGGCCCCGCTATCCAATGTTCCCAGTCAGACCGGGGAGCCACGTGCGTGGAGGGGACCCCAGACGCCAGCCACCCCAGCCGGGAAAACGTGCACCCCTCAGGTATCTCACAGCAGTGGATTCTCCCTACCCGTTCAGCTGTTCCAGAATGGGGTACGCTGTCTTTTTTGGTCTCTGTCGTGACTCCGGGAGCTGTTTTGTATTGTTTCTGTTTCTTTAGTTGCTTTTCTGGAGGAGGAACTAAGACCCACACATCTTACTAAGCCGCCATCTTCTCCGGAAGTTGACCACACTGTTTCTTGATCAATTTCTTAAGCAATCCAAATCAGCTTAGAAGAAAGGTTTCATATTAAGCACTTTTAACCTTCATGGATAAACTTCAGCTTCCTCTTGCCAATTGAAGAGTGCTTGAGTTACAGAAAGCATTAATTTGAAGAATTTACTTTTTGTAAACTTCAGATATCAAAATAGATTTTTATATGTAAATGAATTTCCTGAGATTACACTGCCTGTATTTACATAACTATTTTGTTGGGACTATCTAAACAGTCCTATGAATATTTTCCTAAAAGTGGTTATTGAAAACAGAATAACTGCTTCATGACTAATTAAATACATGTTATTTAAAGAGGGAAAAAATTAAATTTTGTATTGAGTGTGTAGATGCCCTGTCATTATGGGTTTATTTTTCTGCACTAGTCAATAACTTAACCTGAATTGCAAATGTATGTAAAAGATTAATTGTCCTGAATCAAACTTGTTTTAAATAATTCCATCCACTTAAGAAGGTAGAAGCTGGACACTAATTCATATGTCTGTGAATTAGTAAAGACTGAATGAGTGCCCCATGTTGAGTTGGTAATTTTGATATATATATAAAAATTACCTTGTTGGAGGTAATACAGTAAATGATTCTATTAACTGGAGGGTCACAGACTGGGACCATATTTCAGACAGTTTTCACTTTGGGGTGAATAAGTAAAAATTATATTGTATGGTAAATGATTTAGATTCTAAAGAACAGAATATGCAGATAAATCTATGCAATATATAACTTGCCCATATTTGTTTTTGTTTGGGTAAGGAAATTATGACTATCCCACATAGCAGTTTATTTACCAATTGAGAGTCCTTCAAAAGTAGAACTATTGGGAAATTATTGTGAGTGGTGCTGGAAAAGAAATGCTCTCAGTTTTTTGGAGGGAATAACTTTAAAAATACTTAAATAGCTAAGTTTACTTGGTGCAATTAAGAATTAAACTTGTAGGGTGGACCATGGTGGCTCAGCAGGCAGAGTTCTCACCTGCCAAGCCAGAGACCTGGGTTCGATTCCCGGTGCCTGCTCATGAAAAAAAAATATTAAACTTGTCAATTTTAACATTGCTGTTACATCTGAACTAAACTTAAGTGATGTTCTGCTAGTAATCTGCGATGTATGCTAAATTTTAAAGAAAATTCTGCATTGCTGGGCCCAGAAGCAGGCCTCTGACTGTCGGCACAGCCACAGTCAGAAATACCTGGGAGGCATGGGCCCCTTGGTCTCCTGTGAAATGAGGTCCAGCCTGTAATGCACCTTATCTAATCTGGCCCTACTGTGAGAAAGTTCTAACTCTGCAGTTTCAGGCAAGTTAGTCAATGCTCACTCTGCTCTCATGGACACTGACTCTGGAGCCCAAAGAGAGCTGCATAGAAAACATTCTGATAAGTAATAAATGGTTCCTGTCCAACCAAATTTTGTAGCTTTGCAGGCATGACAGATACTAAAAATAATCTTGCTTTGTTATACTCTCTAAAGCAGTTCCCATGTAAGAGCACAATAAATATGTGGATGTCAGTTTACATGGTACTCTTGCTCCTGATAAGCTTGAGTTCCCTGACCCCACTTAACTAATTTCTTGTGTCTGTTACTTCTTAATTCTGCATGGCACTCCTTCTCCCCTGTTCCCTAGGAATTGGCACCCAAACAGGGACCAACAGGGACCTGAAAGGGCCAACCAGGATGAACAGGAAAAAGAACAAGGGGAGGCTCCAACAGATTGGAGAAGATTTAGTCACATCACCAGGACCCAAAAGGAGGGAGATTCTGTACTCAGAGAACTTGGTAAAAAGTTTTTGTTCAGGGAATGTTGCAATCAGGGTTACAATGGGGCAATATTCTTCTTCACATGGTGAAATAAGACTTTTTATATACTTTGTTAAAGGCAAACAGGGTGAAAGTAAAAAAGGATAAACTCAAAGAGTTATTTTGCATTATTCAGAAATATTGTCACTGGTTGCCAGAGAGAACTTTAGATCTTAAACAATGGCACAAGGTGATAAAGGAATTTAAAAAGGTTTATAGTCAAGGGGAATATATTCCTGTTTCTATTTGGTCTTTCTGTAATTTAACTACAGCTGTATTACAGCCACTTCAACATAGTCGCTCAGGAAATGAAAATGATAGTGGCCATGAAAGTGATGGGCTTTGCAGATGAAATACAAAGGGAGGAAAAAACCATTTTTTTCCATTCTGAGGAATTTCTTTATTTCACCTCTGTAGATAAATTATCCCATAAAGGAATATATTTTGAACAGTCAGAATATACTCAGTGTCCTCTTCCTTTTGCTCTTTCCAACAATGCAACAAATGAATGTCCACCATGATTTTCAGTTGTGGTTCCGAAAGAACCAACAGTCTCATTGGGAATTTGATAGGCTCAATTACAAAGGAATCTAGAAGCTTATATGCTTTCAGTACAAAGTACTCAAATTCCCCCCCATGATCAATTTCCTCTAGGAAGGCACCAATTTGAGCATGTGCCTCTTCCTTTTATATTTTAAAAGAATAAAAAACTGCCTGTGCTCAATATGACACCTCTTCTCCATATACTTTGGAATTTTTAAGAGGACTAGCACAGTATGAAAGATTAATTCCATGGGACTGGGAGATGCTTGCTCATGCTGCTTTAACAGCTTCTTAATTTTTGCAATGGAAATTATCTATTAGATGAAGCAGGTCAACAAACAACTTGAAATGCTAATTCACAGCCACCAGTACCCATCACAGCACATCAAATTATGGGAACTGGCACATATGCTGGGGTTGGAGCTCAAATACAGAATGATAATGTGGTTATTGTTCAAATTCCACTTGCTTGTATCAGAGCTTAGGAACAAATTACTCCTCCTGGGACTGCTTCTCCTCATTTTATACAAATTTTACAAGGAACTAATGAAACATATACTGATTTTATAGCTTGATTAAAGTATAACATAGAAAAGTCAGTCTCTCAGGTGGAATTAAGAGATTTATTATTACAAAAACTTGCTTTTGATAATGCTAATTCTGAAAATCAAAAGGCTTTACACCCTACTAAAGGTGCTGGAGGACATCTAGAGGATTATCTTAGATGTTGCAAGGACATTGGTTCAGAACCACATAAAATGCACATGTTAGCTTAAGCTATTGCTGGAATAAACACAAAAGGGTCACAAAAAGAAAATTTTCAAATGTGGGAAAACCTGGACACATGAAAAAAGATTGTAAAACTACAACTAATTTTGGAGCCCATCTCAAAACTAATAATGGTAATGTAGAAATTAGATCAGGAAAAAATGCTTCCAGAAAGTGTTCTAAATGTCAAAAAGGTTATCACTGGAGCAAACAATGTAGGTCTCAATTTGATATTGAAGAACATTTGTTATTGGGAAACTGGGTATGGGGGCCATCTTGGGGGCCCCAACCAAAAGAATGCTGAGTGGATGCAGTACCCAGTACAAACTCACTCAGGTGATGCATCCAAGATTTGTCCCCTGCAACCAGCAGAAGTGTAGTAGAAGATTTACTTACTGCTAAAGCTATTATGCTAGTTCCTGAATCTAATCCTTGAAAAATTGACAGGAATATATGGCCTTATTCCTGCACAGACAGTAGGATTCATGCTAGGAAAAAAATAGTTTAAGTAATAAAGGTATCCTTGTTCATACAGAGTCATTAATGAGAATTATAAAGTTGAAATTCAAGTTATAATTTCAGTACAAGGTCCATATCAAATTGTAGAAGGAGACCAAACTGCTCAATTATTAGTTTTTACCATGTCATAAAATGGGATATTCAGGAAAGAAAAGATTAAAAGGATTTAGCAGTACTATAAAACAAGAAGTATATTGGTAAGAATTATTAACTAGAGAAAGACCTGAATGTATTATACAGATTGAAGGCAAACCTTTTAAAGGACTTGTAGATACAGGAGCAGACATTACTATCATTGCTTTAAAATACTGGCCATTAAGCTGGCCTCTGCAAACACTAAGCCAGCCTTTATATGGAATTGGCACGGTTAACACTGTTCAACAAAGTGTTAATAGCTTATCTTGTAAAGGGCCAGATAATCAAACAGGCATCATTCAGCCTTATATTCTGGACATAGCAATAAATGTCTGGGATAGAGACTTACTAGGCAAAGGAGAGCATATGTTAACATTCCATTCTTAGCTCCTGCAGTAAAAAGCATGATGAAAAATATGGGTTACAATTCACTACAGAGCCCCTCACAAAATTTAAATATTCAAGGACAAAATTCTCACCAAAGCCTTGGCTATCCAAATTTATAATAGGAGCCACTGCCGACATTACACCCCAACCCATACCTTTAACTTGGAAAACAAATGAGACTGTAGGTTGAGCAGTGGCCTCTATCTAGAGAAAAATTAGAGGCTTTACCTCAGTTAGTTCAAGAACAATTTAAAGCAGGACATATAGAAGAATCTCATAGTCCTTGGAATTCTCCAGTATTTGTTATAAAAAAGAAATCAGGAAAATGGAGAATGTTAACTGATTTAAGAAAAGTTAATGCTGTAGTTCAACCCATAGGGTCATTACAAGCTGGCTTGCCCACACCAGTTATGGTTCCTAAAAATTGGTTTATTATTGTGGTAGATTTAAAAGATTATTTCTTTACCATACCTTTAGCAGAACAAGATAAAGAAAAATTTGCTTTTACTGTGCCCACATACAATCATTAAGAGTTTGTACATAGAAATCAGTGTAAAGTTCTTCCTCAAGGCATGTTAAATAGTCCTACAATATGCCAGAGATATGTTGGATTGGTTTTACAGCCTGTTCAAGACAAATACCCTGAAGCATATATCATTCATTATATGAATGATATTTTAATAGCTATGGGACAAGAACAGTAACAAATTCTTTTTCAAAGTTTAGAACAAAGACTAAATAAAGTAGGATTACAAATAGCACCAGAAAAAAATTCAAAAAACAGTTCCACATAAATACTTGGGCAGTATAATAAATAAAACTACTGTTACTTTTCAAAAAGTTCAGATAAGAAAAGATCATTTGCAAACACTAAATGATTTTCAAAAATTATTAGGAGATAATAATTGGTTATGACCCATGCTTGGAATTCCTACTTATGCCTTACATCAATTATTTGATATTTTAAAAAGAGATCCTCAATTAGATAGTCCCAGAAAATTAACCATTCAGGCTGAAAAGGAATTAGGAAGGCTTTAAGAACATATTCATTCAGCTCAATTACATAGAATTCAAATGGGAGTACCTGTACGGTTTTTAATTTTTCCTTCAGAAAATTCTCCCACAGAAATTTTAACACAACATGAGGCTATACTAGAATGAATATTTTTGTCTCATTACACACAGAAAAAATTAAGAACTTACCTAGATAAAGTGGTCTATTAATATTCAATGGCAAATTATAGCTAAAACAATTATGTGGATTACATCCAGAGAAAATTATTGTTCCACTTACCAAAGAGCAAACTGAAAGTGCATATCAAACTAATTTAAATTGGCAAATAGGCCTTGCAGATTATATAGATTAAATTGATAATCATTATCTTAAAACAGAATTATTTCAGGTTTTAAAGCTTACAACTAAGATTTTGCCTAAAATAATCAGTTACACAATTTTAACTGATACCGATACTAATTTTGCAGATGCCAATAAATTAGGGAAAGCTGGATATTATGGATCAGACACAAAAGTATGGGACACTAAGTGTGCTTCAGTATAAAAAGCAGAATTGACAGCAATTACTCAATTAATAAAAGATAAACCAAATTCACTTAATATTATAACAAATTCACAACATTCTGTTACTGTCACTTGTAATATTAACACAGTTAATCTAAACACTGACAGCTCTGAATTAGGTCAATTATTTAAACAACTACAAAATTCAATCTGACAATGTACTCATAAAATTTACATTGCTCATATTTGATCTCATACACAATTATCAGGTGCATTGGTAGAAGGTAATAATAAAATTGATAAATTATCAATTGGAACTGTGGAAGCTTCTAAATGGCATAATCTTACACATTGCAATTCTAAAGGTTTACAACAAAAATTTCATTTGACTCATGCTCAGGCACAACAAATTATTCAACGTTATCCAACTTGTAGTCCTTTACATTCTATACCATTCCCAGCTAGAGTAAATCCATGGGATTTACAACCAAATGAAATCTGGCAAACTGATGTTACACATGTACCATCATTTGGAAAACTGGCTTATGTTCATGTTTCTATTGATACTTATCCTGGCTATTTTGTACCTTCTCCTTCAAGTGGAGAAACAGTTAAACATATTGTTGCTCATTTTCTGGAATGTTTTGGACATATGGGAATTCCTTCACAAATAAAAACAGATAATGGACCAGCTTATATATCTAAAAAGATTGAGTCATTTTTTGAATTATGGAACATAAAGCATGTGACCAGAATTCCATATAACCCACAAGGTCAAGCTATTCTAGATAGAGCTCATCAAATGCTTGAAATACAATTTCAAAAACAAAAAGGGGGAAATAGGGAGATATTCTCTCCTTCTCCTAGAAATCAATGTAGCCAAGCTATGATAACACTAAATTCTCTCAATATTAAAGGCTCTGAAACAGCTGCATAAAAACATTGGTCAAAGGTATAACACAAACAATTTTTAGAACAACCTATTTGGTGGAAAGATTTAGATACAAATGAATGAAAAGCTGGATGGGTAAAAGTGTGGGGAAAAGAATATGCTTGTGTTTCCACAGGTGATGGACAGCCATTGTTCTGGATTCCTTCTAGAAGAATCAAGCCAAGATATGAACAGGAAACCACAGAAGAAACATAAAGGCAGTGTTGTAATACCCCGCACCCAACAAGCTAAACTACCTTCACGGGAGCAAATAAAAAAGTTAGCACAGGAAGCTAAGGATACTCTTAAGGAGTCAGGCAAGGAAAGAAATATACTTAATTTGTTCCTTACTTTGGTGACTGTAGTTGAACTATCCATAAGTCACTTTATCTTACACTTTAAGAAGCACTTAAATAAATTGATATTGCTCATTATCTTTGCAACTATATTAAATATGCCTGTAACTAAAGTTCAAAATTATACTTATTGGGTGTATGTACCTAATCCTCCATTATTAAGACCTGTTACTTGGCAGGGCAGTGCTACTGCTGTTTATATTAATGATTCAACTTATCTTCTGGACTAGTTGATTCTTGTCTCCCTTACTTCCAAAAAAAGAAAGAGAAAAATTTAATATTTCTGTGATGGCATTTCAAGGCTTTCCTTTATGTCTCTCAAGCTATGATAATATGCTTTGTTTAAAATTACAACTTCAGTTTGGCTAGGTTATACTCCTAAGAAAAATAATTCTCTAGCTAAATTGTATTTGCTGGACTAAGTTTTGCATATAAAGAAAAATCAATTTCTGAGCCTATTCCTAATGAGCTCTTTTATGTAAAAATTCATGTACATGGACACCTGTGTCAGAGAATATTCAATGGGAACAATGCCATGCTGAGCAAACATCAGTACTCATTAGTGGTTCCTATAGAATTGTAACAGATTGGTCCCCTAAGGGGTATGCAATTCAGAATTGTAGTTCTGACTCAAAATTCTTGGTTAAGTTACCTTGGTTTACTCTAAATAATCATTCTGCTGAGATTTTTACCAATGCTACAAATAAAATCTTGTGACATAGGATGGGAATGGCAGCCCCATCTCCTTTTGTTATCTCAGGTTCTTGACAAACAGCAGTTTGGAAACTGGCCATGAGTTTAGCATCTATTTATATTTGGAAAGGAAATTACTCTTTAAGAAATTCAATCTATTCCCTTAAAGTTAAAATTGATCAAACCGGTTATATTCAAGCTTGTGTGAGTAATCCTTATGTTATTTTAACAGGAACAATTGCTTTTAATTCATCCTCATCAGAAATACAATGCTCTGATTGTTAATTATTTACCTGTCTTAATTCTTCTTTTTCCAAAAATCAGACTTTCTTCTTTTAAGAAGGCACCTTGGAGTATAGCTTCCTGTGAGCCAAACTGGACCTTTGGAATCTTCACCTGATATGCACATGTTACTCAAAATTTTACAATATATGCTTAAGTGCACCAAAAGATTTATTCATACTTTAATTATGGAAATCTTGGGACTCATAGCCTTCACTACTGCAGCTGCAGTAGCTGGGGTGGCATTAACAGAAGAAACTCAAACTGTACATTATGTACAAAATTGGCATAAAAGTGTAATTAAAGTATGGACTCAACAGGCTAATGTAAATAAAGAAATTAATCTGTGTATGAGTGACTTAGTAAAAACTGTAATTATATTAGGAGATGAAATTCAATCACTTAAAATGCAACAGCACTTGCTGTGTGATGAAATATCACATCTTTCTGTATTTCTCCATATTTACATAATGAAAGTAAAGATAAATGGGAAAAAATTAAAAGGCATTTATTAGGGCATCAAGATAAATTAACTATAAATATTAATGAACTTCAAACAAGAGTAGTAGATATGCAAAGGAACATTGCAAAATTATTACAAAACACTGATGTTATGAATGGGATTTCTCAAGGGCTGCAATCTCTAAATCCATTAATGTGATAAAAAACATCAGAAAGATTTACTATTAGCTCAATAGTGATATTAATTCTTCTTTTTGTCTTTTACGCATAATCTGGACATGGTTCAAGGAAAACAATGTAAATCTAAGCTAAGGACTGCTGTCTTAACCTCT
The DNA here is from genome assembly GCF_023851605.1 of Tamandua tetradactyla. NCBI lineage: Eukaryota > Metazoa > Chordata > Mammalia > Pilosa > Myrmecophagidae > Tamandua > Tamandua tetradactyla. The sequence goes on along the minus strand of NW_027518245.1, from coordinate 475,151 downwards.
GTCATGCTAGTGCTACAAAAATAAAAAGAAATTTAGATATTAAATTTGTTGATAGACTAAATGCATTGAAATCTGTAATGGTTTAGCTTAAAGGCCAGGAAGCATAGGCTGTCAAGGAGACAAATCAAACCCTCTTGGGGAGTGTTGCCCTTCTCTTACCTTACATCACCCTGCTTGGCCTTGGAAGATGACTGGTTAGTCAATGATGGGTAAGATTCCTCAGGGAGGAATAACCTAAAACAGACACAGTTGCAAAAGGGCCATCAGGAGAAAACTTGGACTCTTCATAAAAAATAAAAAGGGGGAGATGTTGGAGTCCAGAAGCAGGCCTCTGATTGTTGGCAGAGCTGTATCAGAAAAATCTTGGAGGCACAGACCTTTGGTCTCCTGTGAAATGAGGTCCAGCCTGTATGCACCTTATCTAATCTGGCATTATTGGAGAAAGTTTTGCCTCTGCAGTTTCAGGCAAGTTAGTCAATGCTCACTCTGCTCTCAAAGACACTGAATCTGGAGCCCAAAGAGAGCTGTATAGAAAACATTCTAATAAGTAATAAATGGTTCCTGGGACAGGAACCATGAAACAAACTTTGTAGCTTTGCAGGCATGATGGATATTAAAAATAATTTTGCTTTGTTATACTCTCTAAAGCAGTTCCCATGAAGAGCACAATAAATATGTGGATGTCAGTTTACACGGTACTTTTGCTCCTGATGAGCTTAAGTCCCCTGACCCCACTTAACTAACTTCTTGTGTCTGTTGCTTCCTAATCCTGTGTGGTGCCCCTTCTTCTCACCTGTTCCCTAGGGAAATCCTGGAAATATGGTAAAGAAGAAACTATTATCTGGGCAAAAAATAAGGAAATGTATCTATAGATATAAGAAACATAAAATAGAGGAAACATTTGGAAGGGCCTATAATAAATGGAGCTTTCTTATACTGTGCTGGAGATGGATAGTGCTTCAAATAGGTGGATGTGTGTGGACATATCCCGAGAAACAGCAATTCCACTCCTAAATGCATTCACTATTGCATTTATATTGTTTGTGCCTAATAGGGTACAGGACAAGTTTTTTTAAAGAGGCACTGTTTGTATTACTTTTATATTACCATGAACTGGAAACCACCAAAATGCTTACAAATGAATGGAGAAATAAATTTTTGTACAATCATTCCTTGGATTATTATACATTGGTCAGCATAAGAAAATTCACACCTTCATGTAAGAATCTTGCAAAGCCAATCTTGGGCAATTAAACTAATGTCCACAGAAAACATGAAACATGAAATAATTATGGATAAGGTAGAAGGTATTCAAAAGATTAAAAATATTTGTGGGGATTTCAAAACAGTAAACATGCAAAGAATAGAAAACTACTGAAAAACACAAAACTAAGGAAAATGATTACATTGGGGGATAAGGAAGTGTGCTTGTTTGAAATGATATATGCCCCCTAGAAAAGCCATGTTTAATCAAAATCATATTTCATAAAGGTGGAATAATCCTTATTTAATACTGTATGTTTGAAACTGTGATCAGATCATCTCCTTGGATGATGTGATTTAGTCAATAGTGGTTGTTAAACTGGATTAGGTGATGACATGTCTCCACCCATTTGGGTGGATCTTGATTGGTTTATTAAAGTCCTATAAAAGAGGAAACATTTTGGAGAATAGAAGGTTCAGAGAGAGCAGAGCAGAACAACATAGTCATGAGAAGCAGTGTCCACCAGCCAGTGACCTTTGGAGATGAATAAGGAAAATGCCTCCAGAGGAGCTTCATGAAACAGGAAGCCAGCAGAGAAAGCAGCAGATGATGTCTTGCTCACCATGTGCCCTTCCAGTCGAGAGAGAAACTGTGACTGTGTTCACCATGTGCCTTTCCAGATGAGAAAGAAACCCTGAATACCATTGGCCATCTTGAACCAAGGTATCTTTCCCTGGATGCCTTTGACTGGACATTTCTATAGACTTGTTTAATTGGGACACTTTCTCAGCCTTAGAACTGTAAACTAGCAACTTATTAAATTCCCCTTTTTAAAAGCCATTCTTTTTCTGGTATATTGCTTTCTGGCAGCTAACAAACTAGAACAGGGACAGTGATATAATGATTGGAGCACCACAAAATGCATGAAATTATTCTTTTCATTTTTGTTCTGATGATGTGGTGAGTGAACTGGACTTTGATTTATAATTATTCTGTATACCTGCTGCGGTCCAGCCGCAGCAGAGGGAACGGGCTTGAAGCTGTGGAGGGTCGTCGGCGCGAGAAGAACACCAAGAGACAGCTTAGAGAATTTTGAGAAGAGTCGCTTAGATTTATTTTTGCTTAACTGATTTTATACCCTTATTCTTGGCAAGAAAACAGGTATCACAGGATCATGGTTGTGTCATGGCTTACATTTTAGGTAAAGTTACAGGTTCAGGGAAGCAAAGCAAAAGTACACGTTCTGATTTTCTTAGGAACATTTACACAAGATTTCAATAGCAGCAAGATATTGGCTTAAACCGCAGACATTGTGTTTGCAGTTTTCTGAGTTTAGACTTTCTGTTTCTATTATTCTACAGGTGAGGCTATATGTCAAGACCTATTTTAATCTGGTTAAAAGTTAGCTTGTTTTGATTAAAAGGTTACATTGTTTATTTAGATTTTTATTGTTTCATAGCAATGGACCGGCGCCGTGGTGGGGGAGATTGGGTGGTGATAGGTATCAGTTTTTCTAATTCTTTTATTTCCTCTTGAAGTTTTTGGACAGGTTCCCTGAACCAGGGGCAGCATGTTAAACTCCATTTTAACTGTGATTTTACTAACTGTTGTAAAAGATCTCGTTTTGTTTTAGGCCCCAAAAAGACACCAAGGGGGGCTTGCTCTTCTAAGTTTTTCTATAAATGATAAATAGTTAAATCTAATGTGCCTACTGTTGACATTTACAATTCTATGGCTATCTTCATTGTAAACTCCTGTGTATGGTAATGGAGGGTCAGGGAATCTTTTCCCATTGACATTAGCTCCTTTAGGGGGTTCTCACCATTTGTCTCCAATTTTATATTTCACATTAGGTGGTCCTTACATGGTGGAAAGTAAATTTCTAGGATGGCTCAATGCAGGGCTTTTTAATTGTAATTTTTTACTCTCTATGGGGCACTTTTCTGTGACTTGTTCTAAAAGCACTTCTGCCTGCTGCATCTGCAGCATGACTTGCTTAATGGGGGTATCCCAACCTAATTTTTCCCAAACAGTCATTAATAAAGTTTTGCAATTTGTACAATTTGTATCATTTTTTCCAATTCTTTTGCTTTCTGATTCGTTTTGATATAATGCTTGGAGCACAACCAGCAACAAGAAACACACAATTAGTGTCGTTAATCCCAGTATTTTTCTATTACAGCATTTTATGCCTCGTCCTCTTTTGGGGCGTTGAAGGCCTTGCCACCACCCTTCCTTCCAGGGAACCTTGTCAAACCGGGAGGAAAAAGAGGACGCGGCATATACCTTTGGAATATTTTAATATACTCCCATGAACTATGGCTAGTGGTCTATGTCCAATAGCTCTTTTTAATTTATTTAATGTATTTTTTGTTTTACTTTCATCTTTTTTATAATGAGAAGAAAATAACCATCACCATGGTTAAACTATTTCATAAGAACACACCTAATTAAAAAAATTTTAAATGGCATCAGTACCAGAGCTATACAAAGAAATTATAAAAATAAAGAAGGAAATAATGAGGAAAAAGCATCTTTTTAAAAGAACTTTTAGGAGAAAAAGTTGGCATCATTACTAAACTTAATGAAGTTACCACTTCTACAATCTGGACATACATAAATTCAGAATAAGGCAGGAGAGGACAAGACAGGGATTGAAATGGAAGAGGCAATACCCAGAAATATTAAGTGCAAAATTCTGAAAAAGGTTTCTTATGGAAGTAAATGGAATAAGGGGTATAGGGTTTGAATTTCTTAATAAAGAATTCTAGATATAATTAGCTCCCTAAATTATGTGCATATACCACAGCAAATAACTTGTTCTGAGTTTTACAGGTCCAAAGTCAGAGGGTAATCTTGCCTTTGTACTGACCATAACAGTAACTGACTTTGCAAAGAACCTCTTCTTTAAGAATTATGTACTGGCTATGTCATCTACTGTCTCACCCTCAGGCACCATGGCTTGCTGGCCCATTCCTTCCTCTTGAATCTGCTGTCCATCAACACCAACCTGGCAGTTGGGTCCTCATCAAATTATGGGAAAAGTCCAAACTCCAACTGACCTGAGAAGGATCCTATCAAGTTCTGCTGACAACTGAGATGGCTGTCTGGATGGTAGAGAAAGGCTGGATTTACTACACCTAAGTGAAAAGACCAGCACATGAACCAGATGATAAGTACCCAAAAATGAAGCCTAATTCCTGGAAAACTTTAGACCCTTTAAAAATTACATTAAAGAGGGTGCCTGGGTGGTTCAGTGGTAGAATGCTCACCTTTCATGCAGGAAACTCAGCTTCAATTCCCAGACCATGTAACTCCCCCCAAAAAAGTTACATTAAAGAGATAATAGTTGGGAAGGTAGATGGGGTTTTTGGATTTGGGGTTTGGATTCTGTATTTTAATCTGACATAGTCAATAGTGACCTTTGCTAAATAAGAGTCTTACCCAAAGAAGACAGGTGAGGGATCCAAGGCTGAATTTAAAGCTGAGAATAAATATACAAGTCATCATGTTCCAAACTGGGGATGCAACAATCCCCAACAGATTAGTGGTAAATGTAACTGAAGATTTAATGTCCCAAACTGTACAGTTTGATGAAAGGCAAACTCAGCAAACTTACCAGGAAAGAGGTGGGATAAAAGTTTTCAGAAAAATGCTTTATTTTATGGAGAAATAGAGCCACCCAGGAAGCCTTTCAAGAGAGAGAGAAAAAATGCTGCCCTGAGGTTGGGGAGGTAGAATTTTTAAGGCTTAGGATTAAGGAGTTGAGGGGCAAGGGTTAGGCAGGTCTCTATTGGCAAATTTTCAGAAATAGAAAACTAAGTTTTGAGTTGGCAGCTTTCTGTTGGTAAAGTTTAAAATTTAAATGCTGCCTTAGTCATGCAGGGTTATAGATGCTGAAAGGCATATTGTGAATAAGGGGAGTTTGTTCAAGAATGCATTTGCTGGATTGTTTCTTTGACTGGGCCATATCTTCAATTTTCCTTGTGTGATTTGTTATTTTTTGCTGGTGTCTGGACATTTAATTACCTTAATTAGTTTATTCTGGAGATTGCTTTCACTTATCTTACCTAGGGTTTTCTTGCTAGATGAGTTTGCTCTCTACCTGTTCATTGACCTTCAGTTCAGCTTTTTCTGGGCCTCTAGCTTAAGTTTTGTTTAACAGAGGGTAATTTTTCAGTTCTTGTTTTCTTGTTTCTTGTCCTGCTTGTAAGGACCCTTAGGAGGGTCTACATAGGTATTACAGACTCCAGCCGGGTTTTCCCAGACTAAGCTGGCCTCCTTTTGGGGGGAAGGAATCAACTGCATCAGTTTTCCCTGAGTGTGAGACCCAGCAGGTTGAAAGACATTCCTGTGAAGTCTCTGGGCTCTGTTTTTCTTATCTTGCCCAGTATGTGGTGCTTGTTTGTCTGCGGGTCCCCCCAGCAAAAGATGTTGTGGCTCCTTTAACTTTGGAAGGCTCTCCCTGCTGGGGGCGTGGTGGAGACAGAGGAAAGTTGTAGGCTGGTTTTAATGGCTTTAAATTGTGAAGCCCTGGGGTCTGAATTCCTTGAGAGAGGGATTCCACCTGAGTTGTGTTTCACCCCTCCCATGGGGAAGGTTCAGGCTGGAGACAGCCCTGAAAGCAGTCTGTTTCTGCATATGCTTGGGGCCATTGCAGCCTGTGTAATCCCACTGCTGAATCCAGAGGCAGCCAAGCCTCCATAGAAACAGTCACAGAATGTTCCGTTTCATCCCGTTTCCTCTTTTTTGGTTAGCCCAATAGGCAACCTCCACCTTGACCAGTTTCGCCTGAGCTGGGGGCCTATTTTTAGCAGTCAGAATTTGTTTATTAATGCCACTATTGGTGTTTGATTGGACTCAGTCTCTGCTACTGTTAGAGTTTCTTTCCTTTCCCTCTGGGAAGCCACCTGTGGGGGAGGGGCACTGGGCACCAGCCACGTGGCTTGGGGAACTGTGTGGGGCTTGGGGAACTCACTGTTCCAGAGACTTGCAGCTGGTCCAGCTGGTCCAGACTGGGGTATGCTGTGTGTCTGGTCACTGTTGTGGCTCCGGGAGCTGTTCTGTACTGTTTCTGGTTATTTAGTAGTTGCTCTGGAGGATGAACTAAAATGTGCGCACATTACTAAGCCGCCATCTTGATTCCCCAGAGCAATTTATAGATTCAATGTAATCCCAAATAAAATCCCAGCAATCTTCTTTGTAGAAATGGAAAAGTCAATAAAAAAAATTTATGTGGAAGGATAAGGGGCCCTGAATAACTAAAGTCATCTTGGAAAAGAAGAATAAGTTGGCAGATTCACACTTCCTGATTTTAAAACTTATTACAAAGCCACAGTAATCAAAACAGCATGGTATTTGCACAAGGACAGAGAATTGAGAACTCAGAAATCAAGGCTCACATTTATGTTTAACTGATTTTTGACATGGTGGTAAAGACTACTCAATTGGGAAATGATATTCTTCAACAAATAATGCTGGAAAAATGGACCACTATTTGGAAAAAAAAAAAGGAGGACCTCTATCTTGCACCATATACAAAAATCAACTAAAAATGTCTCAAAGACTTAAATATAAGAGATAAAACTATCAAATACCTAGAAGAAAACATGGGGCAGGGCCTTCAGGACCTTGTGCTTCTTAGGCAGTAGTTTCTTAGATTTTACACCCAAAGCACAAGCAACAACAACAACAAAAATAGATAAATGAGATCTGATCAAAATAAAAAAAACAACTTTTGTTCCTCAAAGGACTTTATCATAAAAGTAAAAAGACAACCTACACAATGGGAGAAAACATTTGGAAACTACCACAATGAGGATTTTTGGAGTGTGAGCTAGCAGTGTGGTGCAGGCTCTGAAGGCTGTGGTGGGGGTTAGAGGCTCAGCTGCATCCAGGTGTAGGAGAGAGACCTGCTGAAATGACTGAATACAAACTTGTGGTAGTTGGGTCTGGTGGCATAGGCAAGAGTGCCTTGATAATACAGCTAATCCACAATCATTTTGTAGATGAATATGATTCTACAATAGAGGGAACAAATAAAAAGAGTTAAAGATTCTGAAGATGGACCTATGGTCCTAGTATGAAATAAATGTGACTTACCTTCTGGAACAGTAGACACAAAGTAGGCTCAGGATTTAGCAAGAAGTTACAGAATTCCTTTTATTGAAACATCAGCAAAGATGAGACAGAGAGTGGAGGATGCTTTTCATACATTGGTGAGAGAGATCCAACAATACAGATTGAAAAAAATCAGCAAGGAATTAAACTCCTGGTTGCGGTAAAATTTAAAAATGCACTGTAATGTAATTTGGGTGTTGATGATGCTTTCTAAACATTAGTTTGAGAAATTCAAAAACACAGAGAAAAGATGAGCAAAGCTGGTAAAAAGAAGAAAAAAGTCAAAGACAAAGTGTATAATTATGCAAATGCAATTTATACATTTATCTTAAGGCATATTTTAGTAAAAGTGGTAAATTTTGTACATTACACTAAATTATTATCATTTGTTTTAGCATTTCTTAATTTTTTCTACTCCATGCAAACTGTTAGCTTTTATCTTGAATGCTTATTTTAAAATGACAGTAGAAACTTTTTTCTTATAAGTGCCAATATTCCCTGAGTTTTTGTTTTTGAACTAGCAATGATGCAAAAAGAAACTGAATACCTGAGATTTCTGTCTTGGGGTTTTGGTGAATGTAGTTGACTATTTACTATTTTTCTTAACAATTTTGAACTTTGGTGTGAAGAAAATAAATGAAACTTTCAGATCTTCCTTATTCTGTGTTTTATCTAGGCACATAAATGGATTAATTCCTAATTGTAACTTCCATAGAGACTTCATGATTGGTTTTGCTAGAATATTGAGGGAACACAAACTTATACACTTCCTACAGATTCATCTTCTAGATGTCATGTTCTAGAGCTTCATATCAACCTTAATGAATGTAAAGCTACACTGTTCACAAAGGTCCCCTCCCCTCCATTTTCCACTTCTATTTGTAATGGTCACTCTCCCAAGAACATTATATTTTTTCTATAAAAAGGTAAAAAATGGAAAAAATGCAAGGAATGGAAATTATTAAATGATCATTTAATTTCCTCATTAGATAAATTCCTATGAGAATCCTAATAACTTTTATTAAGGAAGCAGATCCAGTGTGCAATGGGAATTATAGCAACCATCCTGGGGCTATATTTCATGCTATTCAATTTTTGTAATAACTAAAAGAAATTAATATATATAAAAATACTCATAGGAATTAAATATAGTCTTCCTATGTCAGATTCCTCTTTTCTGGCATACTATAAATTTTTTCTTGAACTTAAGTTTTTGAAAATATTCAATTCTGTTAGTGATAGTAAAGATTATGGGACCACTTAGCTTAGTAGGTATTACAGAGGCCAAACTTGCAAGTCCAAGCCCCTGTTTGTGCCTTTGGTCTTCACTGACAGTTTCACAGCTCTAGACTGTATCTTTTTGGTCATCCAGTGTTGTCTTGCATTGGTTGGTCTAAAATGGGGACTAGGAGAGAGTTGGATAACTCAGCAAGATTCTTCTTACTATGTGGTGGGCCTGTTGACAGATCTGGAGCATCACTTTTGTTTATCAAAAGAACAGAACCTTTAAAAAATTATTATTAAATGTTAATTTAAGAACTGATTTCTGGGGAGTGACAAGACTTTATTTTTAAACAAGAATTGAGCTTCCAAATCCCTAATTTTGGCTAGTTTTGTCAACAATGCTAAAGCAACATTTCATAGACATTTTATAAGTCTGGTCCATATTTAGGAATATCTAATGGTTAAAAAATAGATAAATTAATGAAATTATTCTTCAATACATTTTAAAATGTTAATTAAAAATCTTTCAATGGGTCACAGTATTTCAGTGGCAGAATTCTCACCTGCCATCCCAGAAACCTGGGTTTGATTCCCAATGCCTGCCCATGTAAAAATAAATAAATAAATAAAATATAACAATAAAAAATTTTTTAAAAAATCATTGAAGTGAGATAGTGTGAAGATATCTCTGGAGTAAGAGGAAGGAGATTTAGTCTCTAGTTATGTGTGTTTTATATCTCTAATTTCTGGCAACCACTTACTAGCCATTTCTTCATATTAAAAGAAGTCATCTCAAAGGCTCTATTTAGCTTTAAAACTGTGTGATTTACATTTACTTTACTTAATAATACACCTATATGTCAAGCTCAGCACAGCGTGTAACTTTTTATAAGCATCATCATCTTCATTACCAGTCTTGGGCAAATTTATCAAGAGATAAAGTTTATTTTTGAATATTTCTTCTCTAGTTTAGGATCCTCCTTGTCATATTAGCATCATATTACTTGCCTTATCTTTCTGGATGCCCCACAGTTTGATGCTTTTTGTTCTAATACTTGTAATTCCCTTAACCTCAAGATTTATTGCGCTATGTGTATCCCAGTGAAGGCTTCCCATCAAATAATATCAGACTGCCCCATGTCTTATTTCATCTGGGCTCAAGATAATCTGATAGATACCATAATGGGATTTGATTTAATAGCTAATTTCTAGGTGGTTGTTGAAGCATTTTAATCTTGATCCTTTCAACATCATCTTTTTCTTGCCTGGTCCAGTAGTGACTAAGGCAGGAATTTTCAAACCTACTAGGAGTAAACAGAACCTTACCAGTGGGTAGAGAATTTTATAAAGGTAATCCTGTAACAATTCCTTAAATAATCTATAGCTAGGATGAGTCCTAGTAAGTGATACATTCCATTGTTTAACAATTAAAATCTTTTTACAGTGAAAAATAGTTTAAATTTTAATTTACAAAATATTTTTATCAGAATTAATTATTCAAGAAATATTTGAGTGCCTACATGACATCAGGTACTATGCAAGGCAAGGGGGATGTTGTAGTTAGCTAGCTGCCAGAATGCAACACACCAGAGATGGATTGGCTTTTAATAAAAAGGGATTTATTTTGTTAGTTCTTCAGAGGAAAGGCAGCTAACTTTCCACTGAGGTTCTTTCTTATGTGTGAAGGCACAGGATAGTCTCTGCTGGCCTTCTCTCCAGGTCTCTGGGTTTCAACAACTTTCCCTGGGGTGATTTCTCTCTGTATCTCCAAGGGCCTGGGCTGAGCTGTGAGTGCTGAGATGAGGTATTCTGAACTGCTTGGGCTGTGCTATGTTGAGCTCTCTCATTTAAGCAGCAGCCAAATAACTCAAACGTCATTCATTGCAGCAGGCACACCTCTTAGCCGACTGCAGATGTAATGAGCAACAGATGAGGTTCACATACCATTGGTTCATGTCTGCAGCAACAGAACTAAGCATGTTCACTTGGCCAAGTTGACAACTGAATCAAACTACCACAGGGGATAGTACAGAATACCCAAACAAGCTATATGATCCCTGGTCTTAAATAGTGCTTATTTATATAGTGGTCTATAACATCTTAGTGAGGCATTTGGCACATGACTCTGTGATAGCACTAGTACATACTTTACTTTTACAAAGAAAGGGTTTTGTCTATAAAGTTTCTTCCAATTCTAAAAGAACTGTTTTGGTATAACCCAGATGCAACTGTTTAATCAAACTACTTCATACAGATCACTTTATGTCATTGTTATAAATGAGTAAATGTGATTATATAATTTTTTTAATTTGGCAAACTGTGATGCTCTTGAGGCAGTTATAATACATATTAAATTGCATGAAAGTTAAAAATATTAAAATTTCCAAGCATATAATATTCCAGTTTGTCTCTGTTAATTAAAATAGGCTTTAGAAAATTAAGGACTCAATTGTACAATAATTTTATCTGGGTACAAATAAACAGGTCCTGAACTAATTCACAGAAAAGGAAATTTCTTTGTAAAAATCAGTATGATTTCTGAAATGATGTGCTAAATAAACTACAGATTTATGGAACATTGTCTTGGTAGGAGATTAAGGTTTATGCAGTACTTCCTCTTTCTTGCTTCTACACAAGAGAAAGAAATCATCATTGTTCAAGTGTTGCAGTGTGTAGCTGAGGGGATTTTTAGGACTCAAATTTTTAATATACCTGGGCAATGTTTTGTAAGATAGTGGTTATTGTCCTTTATTATGTGAGTGTTGAATGGTTTGATAAATAGTTTGCTTTTGTAGAGATTGTAAAAAGGGAATTAAACCTAGAAATAAGATAAATATTATATAATTATTACAGCCTTAAAGATTAAAATATTTACTGAGGTTCAAAAATAGCTAAAATACATAGCTTTGGACATTAACATGATTGTAGAAGAATGTAGTAGAAGTATGCAGTATAATTTGAATGGTATTCCCAATTAGGAATTCTTGCTTCTATTTTAACTGAGTCACACTGCCTAGGAATTTAGAACCTAATTTTCTATTACAGGTTATCAACACCTTTGCCACCATTGCACAACTTTGTCCTAATAGATACAGAAAGTTTTTGAGGCATGGTAAGTTGCAGTTTGCACCAGTTCATCTCATTTACATTTCAGTGATTTTTTTCTTCTAACCATTTTTCCATTCAATACATATACATTTAACTTTTATGTCATCAGTAAAAATTATCTGGGGGAAGATGGCTGAATGGAGTAGTTTGTGATTAGCTCTGCTCCATGAAAATGTTAGAGAATGGACAGAATGGGGATTGAGGCTGTGATTTGGGAGTGTGGCTGACCTGGGAGAGTTTTCTGCACCAGATGAGGCAGCCCTCATTGCAGAGGTGGAGGAACTGAGAGGTAGAATGCTGGAGCCTGGCACAGAGGCATGGAGCCATGAAACCTGTGGAAGTGCACAGACAGGAGCTGGGGACCAGGAAGTAAACTAGGCCATATTCTTTGGGCAGGCCACCCTCATCAGTGTAGCCACATGACTGGCAACTCACCCCACACTCCATTCACCACCCACTGTCACCCATTCTCATCCACTGTGCTCCAGGCACCCTTACCCCACTAGGCCCCAGTGCATGTAACTGCCCCACAACCCCACCCAATATGCAGCCCAACCCATCTCTCCTACACCTCTCCTGAGACTATCTCCCCCTCCCTGTTCCCTGCAGACTGTTGTCAGTCCATAAAGGCTGAAGGCACTAACCTCCATACCTAGGCTACCCTTGCCCCATGCCCAGTGTTACAGAGTCTCACTCCACACCCCCTGAGCTCTGTGCATCTGTTTATGGCACATCCAGGCCCACACATACACATGGGCTCCCAATCATGTCATTCAGCCCTGGGAACAACACTTTACAGGAGTCTTAGAACAGTACATGTGCACAGCCCTCAGCCACTCTTCCCAGCTCTGAAAAAATGCCAACCTGCACAGCCAGGTCACATCTGCCCCAATCCATAAAGGCATAACACTGACCTGCTGCCACAGCTCTAAACATGTACACAAAGGGCCAGATGCTTTAAACCAGCACACTCCAGGTTTATGCTGCAAGGCCAGTGCACCCACTAACTACATCCTCCCTGGCCACTAGGTGCTCATGTTCATAAGCATCAGTGTAACATCCCCAACCTTTGCCTATACCTGTCCTGAAACAAATCACCACACTGGGTGCCCCACCCCATGCTTTGATCCCTGCTTTACAATCATCCACAAACACAAGGCCTTAGACTAATGAAAGAAATCAACACCCAAAAAAATCAATCAAGAGTTACATGCCACAAAGACAGCAGAAGATCACTAAGCATATCACAATGCAGACAGATATAGCCCTGTTTAATGGCCAAATTAGAACATTAGAGGAGACAGAGACATTGGAACAACTAATCATTGATGTTCATACAATTCTACTTAATAGGCTAAGTGGCATAGCAGATGACATAAAGAAGATTAAGAAGACAGTAGAAGAGGAGTTTGAAAGAATAAATAGAAAAATAGTGGATATCACAGATTAAAGACTCTGTTGACCAAGCAAAATATATACTAGAGGCATACAAGACCATATTTGAAGAGACAGAAGAAAGAATAAGTGATATAGAGGACAGGATAACTAACTTCAAAGACTCAAAACAGCAAATGGCAAAAAAAGATGAAAAAATTGAATTGGATCACAGAGAAATGACAGACAAAACAAAGCACACAAATATAAGAATCACTGGTGTCCTAGAAGGAGAAGAAAGTAAAGGGCTAGGAAGAGTAGTTGATCTAATAGGGGAAAACTTCCCAACCCTCATACAGGACATACATAAATATAAAATTCAAAGAAGCTCAATGAAATCCACACAGAATAAATCCAAATAGGCCTTCCCCAAGGTGCATACAAATCAGTCTGTCAAATGGTGAAGAGAAGCAGAAAATCCTGAAAGTGACAAGAGAAAAACAATCTACCACATACAAGGGAAATGAAATGAGACTGAGTTTGACTACTCAACTAGCACCTTGGAGGCAAGAAAGCAGTAATATGATACATTCAAGATTCTGAAAGAAAAACCAAGATTCCTTTACCAAGACAAATTGTCCTTCAAAATTGAGGGAGAGATTAAAGTTTTCACAGACAAAGGAGTCCTGACAGAATTTGTCAACAAGAGACTGGCCCTACAAGAAATACTAAAAAAGAATTCTGCCAGCCAAAAAAATAAAGATGGGAGATGGAGGTCTGGAGGAGGGTACAGAAGGGAAGAGTACCACTAAGGGTAATTTAAGGAATACAAAGAGAAAGAGGGAAAAGAATATATAGATCTGACAAATAAAATAAAAATGATAAGATGGTAGAATCAAGAAATGCCTTTTTAGTATTAGCTTTGAATGTTATTGGATTAAACTTACCAATTAAAAGATACAGACTGTCAGAATGTATTAAGAAACATAATCCAGCTCTTTGCTGCTTAAAAGAGTCTCATCTTAGACACAAGGATATAAATAGATTGAAAGTGAAAGGATGGCAAAAGATTCGCAACACGTTGTAACCAAAAGAAAGCATGAGTAGCTATAATAACAGCAGAAAAATAGACTTTAAATGTAAAGATTCTCCTCTATAGATAGAACAAACAGACAGAAGACCAACAAGGAAATAGAGAAGATAAATAACTTGATAAATGAAGTAGACATAACAGGCATATATAGGTCATTGCATCCCAAAGAACAGGGATATACATTCTTCTCTAGTGCATATGGAATATTCTCCAGGATAGATCATATGCTGGGGCACAAAACAGGTCTTTATAAATTTAAAAACATTGAAATTATTCAAAGTGTTTTCTCTCTGATCACAAAGGGATGAAGCTGGAATTCAATAACCACCAAAGAACAAGAACATTAACAAATATATGGAGATTAAATAACACACTCTCAAACAACCAATGGGTCAAAGAAGAAATTATAGAGAAATCAGTAGTTATTTGTAGATGAATGAAAATAAGAATACAACTCATCAGAACTTTTGGGATGGGGCAAAGGCTGTATGAGAGGGAAATTTATTGTCCTAAATGCCTATATTAAAAAACAAGAAAGAACAAAATCAAGGACTTAGTGTACCTGGAGGAACTTGAGATAAAACAGCAAACTAACCCCAAAGCAAATAGAAGAAGAGAAATAGCAAAGATTAAGGAACAGATAAATGAATGGGAGAACGAAAAAACAATAGAAAGAATCAATAAAACCAAAAGTTGGTTCTTAAGAAAAATAATAAAATTGACTGACAAAGAAAAAAAGAGAGAGGCTACAAATAAACAAAATCAGAAATGAGAAGGGGTGTATTACCACAGACCTTGAAGAAATAAAAGAAATCATAAGAAGTTACTATGAATAACTGTATGCCAACAAACTAGATGACTTAAATGAAATGGACAAATTCCTGGAGACACACAAACAAGCTACACTGACTCAGGAAGAAATAAAAGATCTCAACAAACCAATTATAATTAAAGAGATTCAAACAGTAATCAAAAATCTTCCTACAAAGAAAAACCCAGGGCCAGATGGCTTCCAGGGGAATTTAATCAAACATTCAATAAAAAGCTAACACCAATGCTGCTCAAACTTTTCCAAAAATTGAGAAAAAAGGAACTCTATGTAACTCATTTTATGAAGCTAATATTTTAATACCAAAACAGGGTAAAGATACTATAAGAAAGGAAAACTGTAGGCCAATCTCACTAATGAACATAGATGCAAAAATTCCCAATAAAATTTTAGCAAATTGAATCCAACAATACATTAAAAGAATTATACATCACTACCAAGTGGGGTTTATACAAGAAATGCAAGGATGTTTCAACATGAGAAAATCAATTACGTTAATACAGCACATTGACAAATCAAAAGGGAAAAATCAGATGATCATCTTGATTGATGCTGAAAAGCATTCAACAAAATTCAGCATCTTTTATCATAAAAACACTCCCAAAGATGGGAATCAAAGGTAACTATCTCAATATGATAAAGGGAGTATATGAAAACCCAATAGCCAGCGTTGTACTCAATGGAGAGAGACTGAAAACTTTCCCCTTAAGATCAGGTACAAGACAAGGATGCCCACTGTAACCACTATTATTCAACACTGAGCTAGAAATTTTAGCTAGACCAATCAGTCAGGACAAAGAAATAAAAGGCACCCAAACTGGAAAAGAAGGAGTAAAACTCTCATTATTTGCAGATGATATGAAGATCATATCATCCTGAGAAATCTACAGCAAAGTTATTTGAGCTAATAAACAAATTCAGCAAAGTGGCAGGATATAAAATTAATGTGCAAAAATCAGTAACGTTCCTATACATAAGCAATGACCTAGCTGAGGAGTCAGTTAAGGAAAAAATTTAATTCAAAATGGCAACTAAAAGTATCAAGTACTTAGAAATGAACTTAACTAGGGATGCAAAGGGCTTGTACATGGAAAACTACAAAACATTGCTAAAAAAAATCAAAGGACATATAAACAGGTAGAAAGATATTCCCTGCTCATGGATAGGAAGGCTCAATGTAGCTAAGATGTCAATTCTCTCCAATCGATCTAGACAGCCAAGAGAGTATCAACCAAAATTCCAACAATCCACTTTGAAGATTTGGAAAACCTAACTCTCAAATTCATCTGGAAGGGAAAGAGACCCACAATAGCTAAAAGCATCCTGAAAAAGAAGAACAAAGAGGAAGGATTAACACTCTCTGACTTTAAAACCTATTATAAAGACACAGTGGTCAAAATGGCATGGTACTGGCACAACAACAAGAAGCATTGACTAATCAAATCAAATCAAGAATAAACAAATAGACAATCAAATCTATGGTAAATTGATTTTTGATAAGCCCTGCAAATCCTCTAAACTGGAACAAAATAGTCTTTTTAATAACTGGGCATGGAAGAACTGGATCTCAACAGCCAAAAGAATGAAAGAGGACCACTACCTTACACCCCACACAAAAATTAACTCAAAGTGGATAAGCTTCCAGAAGGAAGTGTAAGGAAATATATTCAAGACCTAGCAATAAGAGATGGCTTCCTAAACTTTACACCCAAAGCACAAGCAACAAAAGAAAAAAACAGACAAATGGAAACTCCTCAAAATCAAATGCTTTTGTACTTCAGAAAAGACTTTGTCAAAAAGGTGAAAGGCAGCCAACTCAATGGGAGAAACCATCTGGAAACCACATATCAGAGAAGATTTTATTTCCTGTATATACAAAGAAATCATACAACTCAACAACAAAAGAACAAACAACTGAATTATATTACGGGCTAAAGATATGAATAGGCATTTTTCTGAAGAGCAAATAGAGATGGCTCAAAAGCACATGAAGAGATACTCAATTTCATTGGCTAAAAGGGAAATGCAGATCAATGCATTTGAGGTACTATGAGATACCACCTCACACCCATAAGAATGGCTGCTGTAAAATAAAAAGGAAACTATAAATGTTGGAGAGAATGTGGAGAAACTGGAACTCTTATGCACTGCTGGTGGGAATGTATAATGGTGCAGCCACTACAGAAAACTGTTTGGCAGTTCCTTAGGAAATGAAATATCAAGTTGCCCTGTGACCCAGCAATAGCACTACTTGGTATATATCCAGAAGAGCTGAAAGCAATGACATAAACAGACATTTGCACGCCAAAGTTCATAGCAGCATTATTCACAATTGCCAAAAGATGAAGACAAACCAAGCGCTCATCAACAGAAGAGTGGATCATGAAAATGTGGTATATACATACAATGGAATATTATGCAGCAGTAAGACAAAATGATGTCATGAAGCCCATGACAAGATGGCTGAGCCTTGAGGGTATAAGTCTGAGTGAAGTTAGCCAGACACAAAAGGGTAGATATTGTATGATTCCACTTTCATGACCAGCATAAATGTATAATCAGAAGTTTATAATAAAGAATACAGGGAATTTAGAGAACATAGAAGCTAGAGATGGGTGAACCATTAGCTAATGAGGTTGAACTCCAATGTAAGGGAATACACAGGAGTGATGGCAGTTATCTAGTGGGTCTGTAAGTAATATTACCATATTGAAGATGAACAAAATTGAAAGGGGTTGTATAGACCTATGTGTCCCACTGATTAACAATAGAAATATGAATTAGTTCTCAAAGGAATTACTTTAAAAATATGATTCTTGTGTAAAGAGTGTTTAAGTCCAGGGTACATGGAGGAAACTGCTATTGCATGCTATGAGCTATGTTCAAAAGGAAACAATCAGCACTACCACAGCAACAGCTGAAGTAAATAATGGGGGGGAGGGAAAAGAGTCAAGAGGAGGTTTAGCTCTCCTATTTGGGAAGGGCATATTTATTGGTTTTCTTTCTCTTGGGAACAATGAAATTATCTAAAATTGAGAATGGTGATGGACTGTGGACTTTGGGCCCTCTACATGATGCCTGATGAATGCAGGTGGCTGAAGGATACACTAACTCAGAAGTAGATTGGCAAACAATGGTGTTGAAATCTCTCTGCCACTGATACTTTATTAATTACCCTTCTTTTCCCCCTTATGGTCAGGATGGAATTATTGATTCCACAGCGCCAGGTCTGGATTCATCCCTGATGAATTCACAGTCAATGATGTGATGAGCATATGGGACATTTGGTGAGAGAAAATAAGCCAAAAGCAAAAGAACTAGAATGGTATGATCACCTTTAGAAAATGTTTATAAGAAAACCGGGGCCTAAATTGTAAGCTTTTAGAGCAGATGCATTAAGTCTGGAGTGGGTGAGTGTTATTTCTGGATTTTGAGAGGTAGTTTTATACACATATAACCTGATATTTAGAGATAAGAATGAAGCCAAACAGGTTGGGGTTAAAGTAATTCAAACATAGGGGTAAGGAAAACAGTGTCTATATTATAGAACTACACATCCTCTTTGAGACAAATGGAAGAAAAGTTAATTTGGTCTGGAACCTAAATTTTTCATTGTCCATGATCTAATTCAACTTATCTGTACAGCTCATTTGAACAATTGAAACTCAGGGAGCACAGAATAAAAAAGAGGTCCTTTAATCCTGTATAGATTATTGTAATGCCTGGATACTTCCTACAGTATATTAAGCAGACAGTAAAAAAAGCATTGGCAAAGTCCCCAGAGGGATGGGATAAAAATAAAAACCATTAAACCTTCGCATCAGGAAATCCCTTGATACTGTGTGAAACTTTAGGGACACCTAAATCAATAGACCATACCCTTAATCATGAGACTTACTCTTGTGAAGATTATGTAGACAAAAGAGAAGCTTAGACTACCTATAGGCATGCCTAAGGGTTACTTCTGGGGGACCTCTTTTGTTGCTGAGAGATAGCCTCACTTTCTCTAAGCCCAACTCTCCAAGTGAAATCATTGCCCTTGCCCCCTACATGGGACATAACATCCAAAAGTGAAAGTCTCCCTGGTGGCATGGGAGATGACTCTCAGGGATGAATCCAGACCTGGCACCAAGGGATCAACAATTCCATCCTGACCATAAGAGGGAAAAAAGTGTAATTAATGAAGTATCAGTGGCAGAGAGAGTTCGAATAGAGTTGAAAGGCTACTCTGGAGATTGCTCTTACACAAGCTTCAGTTGGACCTCACTACCTATGATAACCTGCCAATCCCCAATGAGGACCATTCCAGCCAATCCTAAAGAACACTTAGAGCAATATATAAGATTCCACAAGGGTTCCACACACTAGAGTAACTTTCCAGAAACCTACAGCTTCTTGATGGATCCCTGGTTAAGATAAATCCTGAAGTCCAGTCTTGACTCTCCAGAACATCAGACAGATCCACCTCCCTATCCCATATTATTGACAGACCCTTCTAATATGAAAAATTTAGAATTGCCATAGCTCAAACACCTCTAAAGAAAGAGATGGAAAGATCAAAGGTGATGGTGGAGTTATACAGAGAAGATAGGATTTAACAAATTAATATGAATGCTGAATCATTAAATTGATATTTCTTTTAGTCTCCAGTATTTTAGAGCAGCTAAAGTAAAAACCTAAAACTGTGAAATTGTAACCCATGTCAAATTCTGGAATATGTTCTACAACCAACTGTCATGCTGTGCTTTGAAATTTATAGCTTTTTTGTAGTTATGGTATTTTTCACAAAAAAAAAGAAGGAAAAAAGTGGATTGTGAAGATAAAAAATATTTAAGCATTCTAGCCTCCTACATTCTGGAGCAGCTAGAAGGAAAATTATGAGAGGATAATATGGTAGCCCATGTCAAACTCTGGGATCTGTCCTGTAACTACTTGTTGAAGAGTGTATTGCAATGTTTTGCTTTTTTATTTCTTTGCTTTATATATATGTTATACTATACAACAACAAAATTGTTTCTAAAACTATCTGAAGTCAATTCCATTTGTCAAAAATTAGTCTCTTGATAATTATATGTTAAAGATTTTTTAACTTCTATGTTAATATTGGGTAGCATGAATTCTGCATTGAGAAATCAAATTGCATATAGGAAAATTCAATCAGAATATGAAAATTGTTTTTTTAATTAGAGAAATTGTAGGTTTATAAAAAAACATGCAGAAAATACAGAAGTCTTGTTTACCTCCCTACTATTATTAAGTTTGCATTAGCATTGGTGTCTTTGTTAGAACTGCTGAATGAAACTTTTTTCTAAAGTTATGTTCACATCAGTTCTTGAAGAATAATCATAACTACATTAAGATATGTGTGTTAGTTTTACAGTTTTAACTGCCTGTTTGGGATGTTGATAGGCAACTTAGATGAGTTCAGCAAAATAAATGTTATCCGAAGAAATGTCAGTTATAGAGTTCCTTTCATGCCCCTCAAGAACTAAATGGGTTACTTTTTCTCCAAAAGTTTCTAATTTCACTGTCTTGCATTTTCATGTTGAAGATATTTTTATTTTTTCTCTTTTGAGTGCCAATTTCTTACTAGTACCATTTCTTAATGTATCATGCTTATCTGGAATGTGTTTTAACTGCTTTTGTATAGTGCAAAAGGAAACATGCACACTTTATACATTGTGTTGTTTTTTGCATGTGGGACACAGGTGCTGTGATCCAGTTGTTCTTATTATTTGGTTACACTGACCTAGGAATGTTGGTCATATCAGATATTAAATTTAAAATTGACCACTACCAATTAAAATTAACTTTTAAATGTTTATAGGAGTATGTACTGTGAAGTAATCTGAAATTTGTAAGATTTTTGGTCATGAACTGTACTGCTCCTAATTATTGTAATGCAATAAAACTAGTTATGGTGACTAGAAAAAAATTAGATAATACTTCATACCCATCAATGGAATATTATTCAGCTATAAAAAGGAATGAAGTCCTGTTACATGTGACAACACTGATGAACCATGAAGTCGTCATATTGCATGAAATAAGCCAGACGTAAAAGGACAAATATTACATGAGTTCCCTGATATGAAACAATTAGGGTAAGCAAACTCACAGAGTGAGAATCTAGAATATAGTCTACCAGGGGATGGGGTGGGGATAGGGAATGGGAAACTGAGGCTTAATATTTGCAGGGCTCCACTTTGGAACAATGGAAATATAGTGATGATGGGCGGTGGTGATGATAGCACAACACTGTGAATGCAATTTGCCACACTGAAATATATATCTGAAGATGATTGAAAAGGGAAATGTTAGATTGCATATGTGGCAACAGAGTAAAGTTTTTTTTAAATATCCATGGAAATATATTACACAAATATGACTTTAATGAATAGCACAAATATAAAGATACATCATCAGTTGTAACAAATCTTTCACACCAATGCAAGTTGGTGGTGGGGAAGGGTATAGGAATCCTGTATTTTATACATGATTTTTCTGTAAACTCACAACTTCTCTAATAAAGCTATAAAAATCAGTATGTATACAGAATATTTGAACACCATGAGTTCGAAATGTTAAGAAGCATAACTAGGACACAGTAACCAGTAATTGCAGCATTTACATTCCTTACATGCACCTGCAAAAAATTCAGTCATGTTGGACTTTAAAACAAGTATCAACAAAATTTAAAGAACTGGAATTATACAGAATATATTCACCTAACATAGTAAAATTAAATTAGAAATAAAAACAAAAAAGAAACAAGATAATCCACGTTTGAAAATTAAGAGACAAACTCCAAAAAAATGCAGGGATCACAGAATATTCCACAATGAAAATAAGAAATATTGACAAAAAGTGTGTATGTATATGTATAAAACCAGTAAGCTAAGTAGGCAACTAAAAGACAGAAGGGAACAGAAAGTTAGGGTTAAAGAAAACAGGAAGAAATAATGATGATGAGAGGAAAACCCAATAAATTAGAAAACTAATCTGCAATAGAGAGAATCAAGAAAACCAAAAGCTGTTGCTTCACAGAGACTAACAAAATTGTGAAATACCTTCAGAGATTAATGAAGAACAAGGAAGAAAAGGTCAAAATGACATACAGCAGTAGAAAATGGTGTCATCCCAATAAGAGGGCCCTCAACCCACAGGTAAGAGGCTGCATAGAAATGCCATGGAGACACATAAGGAGACCTCTCCATGGGGAAAAATAAGAGGAGGAGGAGCAAGAGGAAGAGGGGGAGGAAGAACAGGAGTGGGAGGAGGGAGGGAGAAGGAGACATATCCTTGGATATTCTAAGATGTCAGAAAGTATAGATGAGCAAACCAGTGGTCCAGGTAGTTTGAACTTTAGACTTGTAAAAGGTCAGGACCGATCCTCCCATCAGAAGTCTCACAAACACAAAGCAAGTCCAAGTAAATGGGCTCCTCCAAGGGTAGGCTCACCTCTCCCATCCATCAAGAAGAGAAAATGGGCCTTTCAGAGAAAATGGGAGGATTACAGAAGGCACCTGTAGTGTGGAAATCAGAAGTTTTTATATCTCTTCCCCAAATAAGGCCTAATTTAGACATTTACACATTAATTTCAATTGAAAATTACCGTGTTGTTGCCCAGCAACAGTTAAAGGAGAAAGTGGAATCCAAGAGCAGCCACATTTCAGCATCAGGAAACAAGATTGGGGACAGCTTTTCCCTGGTAACACAGTCTGCCACTTTCAGTGAGGAATGCTACACCCACATACATGTGATTCAGGGAGACTTCTGTGACTACCTTTCCCTTAGGGATCCTAGTCGGCAATCAGAGTCACTTCTCAGGAGTGACAGTGGGGGCTGAGGGAGGAGGGTCCCTCTCTGAGCTGGTGCTGCTGGGCAGGGATGTAGGATCTGGCAAGTGGGGATGCCAGGGGTTGGGTGTGTCTGAGTCAGGGGTTCTGGGGGTCAGGATGTTGTATGTTAGGGGTGTGGCAGTTCAGGGATACTTTGTGCCAGGGACGCTTGGGTTCATCTGTGCTGGGCATCAGGGGTGCTGGGGCCAGGGATGTGGGGGTTCAGGGATGTAGGTGTCAGTGGTGCTGGAAATTGGGGGTGTTGCAGTAAAGTATGTGGGGGTGGTGGTGTCAGGGGCATGGTGTTCAGAGGTTCTGGGGCTTGGAAGAACCACTTGTGGGGCTTGGGGCCCCCATGGAGCCAGCACTGGCTAGGCACCCCAGTGGAATTAGCCTTGCCAAGTGCAGCACAGCAGGCACCATATTGGGGCTCCTGGTCCTCAGTGTCTTCATGGCCCACAGTATGCCCCATCTTCTGGATCCAGGGCCAGCAACCTGAATCCCTGGAAGTGGCCTCCCATGTCTCACCAGTAACATCAGCAGCTATAAATAGGCACCTCTACCAGGCAGCTCAGGCCCTCCCAGAGGAAGCCTTTAATTCTAATAGTGCAACTGGGTGGCACAATACAGCCTACCATCAGCAGCCCAAGGAGCCTCTGTGATTTGCACATTTCCCACAATGGATGTTCAAGATCCTTTGTAATGTCCAAAAGAACATCCAGGTCAATACATAAGATTACACAAGGGTTCCATGCACTAGAGTAACTTTCTAGAAACCTACAATCTCCAGATGGGTCCCTGGACCAGATAACTCCTGACACCTAGAGGGCCCAGCCTCTCCAGAACATCAATATCTCCATCTCCTTACCCCATATTGGTGACAGACCCTTCCAACATGAAGATGTTAGAATAGCCATAGCCCAAACACCTCTAAAGAGAGGGATAGAAAGATCAAACATGATGGTGGAGTTACGCAGAGAAGACAGGATTAAACAAATGAATATGACTGTTGAATCATTAAATTGATATCTCTTTCAGTTTCCAATATCTTAGAGTTGCTAGAAGTAAAGACATAAAATTGTAGAATTGTAACCCATGCCAAACTCTGAAATATGTTCTGCAACAAATTGTGGTGCTGTGCTTTGAAATTTAATGCTTTTTTGTATATATGTTATTTTTCACTAAAAAGAAAGAGAAAAATTCTATTGTGATAAAATATTTAAGCTTTCTAGCCTCCTATATTCTTGAGTATGGCTAGAAGGAAAAATATGAGAGGATAGAATTGGTAGCCCATGACAAACTCTGGGATCTGTCCTGTAACTACTTGTTGAAGAGTGCTTTGAAAACTATGGCATTTTTATTTCTTTGTTTTGTACATATGTAATACTATACAATAAAAAAAATTTTAAAAACCCTTTATAATGGTTAAAACATGTACTGCACCTTTGAACAGCTGAGGAGGGTCTACCAACAGTAGAAGGCAATTTCCTCCAACAATAAGCTCCTCCCATGCCCTTATCACTCACAATCTTATAAATCCAGAAAGGAGACTTTTTAAGCCAGTACTTAATTATGTGTCCTTTGGAGTCTTGGGCCCCTATAGAAGTAACCTCTTCAGGTGATTCCCCATGGACCCGTGCAAAGCCCTTCTGTGGACTGGGTGATAAGAAGAGGGAATGGGAGTGGGGTTGGGGGATAGGGACTGGGGTTCTGTGGTCACAGCCATTGCCAGCACATGGACCCAGTTTAAGGCAGTGGACAATTCTGTCTGACTGTATCCCGGCTCTCTTTCTGCTTGCCCCAGTTCTCCTTGTCCACCCCATGCCCCACTCTTCAAGTTTCAAGACAGCAGTGAGCGACCACCCAGGGGTCAGGGCCTGCAGGTTCTGTGGAGTCCCTGACCCCTTCCACTAAACCCCATCACCAGCCCAAGCCCATATATCTCTGGTCCAAAGGAGTGTCCAATAAACCTGAAGAGGTTAGAAAAGGCCTGTTGAAATAGCAGGCTCTACAAAGACAGCTCCAAGGGGTTTTCTTCTCACATTTTAAGGATTCACATACACAACCGGAACCCCAGAAGAATCCTCTGAGTCAAAAGCAGGGTGCTTCCCCCCACCCCAGAGAAAGGTGATGAAACCTGGGCAGTCTCCAGATCTTGATTGCAAACACATGACCACAC
This sequence comes from Tamandua tetradactyla, assembly GCF_023851605.1. Classification (NCBI taxonomy): domain Eukaryota; kingdom Metazoa; phylum Chordata; class Mammalia; order Pilosa; family Myrmecophagidae; genus Tamandua; species Tamandua tetradactyla. Next base: position 450,179 of record NW_027518245.1, on the reverse strand, counting down.
AACATAACCCCTTTCCAGGGAAGCTTTTCCATTTGTGTACTGCAGGTCTCAGTCTCACTTGTCCTGAAAACAGACCAAATGCAGAGTGGGGGGCCTCACGACCGCCCCAGGATCCGACCCCAAAAGGGTAGCAGTAGAGAGGGGTCGCGTTCATTCCATGGCCGTGCAAGCATAAAGGTCCTTTCTGCAGTCACGGATGCTCTAAAGATGGGCTTTATTAAGGGGCTGCATTTCAACCCTCCAAGCCCTAATTCCCACTGTGTTCCCAAAAGATGCAGGGACACAGGCAGCTTAGGCAGCAGCCTGGATGTGGGTAACCGTATGTTTGTGGCTATACTCGGAGAACGATCTGCGCGCCTGGGCATGAGCGGCCGCCTCCAGGCGAAGGAGCCGACAGGAGCGTCCTTCAGTTGTGTCACCGAAAGCCCAGTGATAAGCCCTCGGTTCTCAAAGCCAGTTGATCTCGCCTGCGGCCACCGCACAGCCAGCCGACCCTCTGCGGACCCGGTGAGTGAGTGAAGGCTCCCGCCCCTAGGGAACCCCGGCCTTGGCTCCCAGAGCCTCCTGACAGCCCTGGGGCACAGGGATACGCGGGGGGTGCGCGGGGACGCGCGGCTGGCCTCGGGAGAGGACCAGAGAAGGGTACAGGTGGCGGTTGGCAGTGATCCAGGGCGGGCCCTGCGTCCCTGCGTCCCGCGGGGCTCTCCGCGCTGCACCCGAGATCCCAAACCACTCCCCACAGTGCGCCCTGACCGCAGCGACCAACGAGCCGCTCACCTGCTAGACGAGGCGACAGCAGCAGCGCTGCCTCCACAACTGGGCCACACTGCGGACCTGGGGCCCAGTACTGTGCTCCGACCTGGCAGCGTCACGAACGTTGGCCGTGCCCGCCCCACCTCCACGCTAATTGGCAGCAGCCCCGCCCCCCAGGTACCTCCCCTGTCGCCCCAGGCCCCACCTTTGCCCGCCCTTCGGGCCTCCAGCAGAGCATGAGCCTTGAGCCGCGCTGTCTCTGCCTTACAAGGCTGAAGGATCACGGCCCAGCCCAGGAGGGGTCCCGACAGGGGGAGAAGCGAGGCGGCGGTTCCAGCGAGGCCGGAGGCAGTACTTGGTCGCCCTGGGTGCCACTGGTGCAGCGCAGGATACTGGTGAAGATGCGCCGCCGAGAGCGCTTGAGAGCGTGGGCGCGGCCTAGTCGCGCTCGGAAGGGCAAGGCTGGAGCTGGGGTCAAGGCTCAACCCTGGGTGTGGTCACAGAGTGGGGCTGGGGAGGCTGGGAGGAGAGGGCTCGGGGCTCAGCGCCGAGGACATGGGATCGGTGCGGGACGATTCCTGGCCGCGCCTGGGGCTCACTGCCTGAGGTTTCGGGCCATCAAGCAGCCACGGAGCGAGCGGGATTAGTGACTCCAGGGTCTTGGGGCGGTGGGGCCTGGGCCCGCGCGAGAGCCACAGACCCAGAGCGCTCGTAGCGCAGCGGCAGGGTGTGGCGAGTGATGGGGGGGGCCCGAGGGAGCACAGCCTCCCCCCACTGCGCCCTTCCCCGGGCCCGGGGAGTTGTTGCCTCGTCGTCCCGCTGTAGAGGGTTGAAACCCCTGCCCCTACCCCTCACCCGGCAGGTTCCCTCTTTGGGCCCACCCTGGCTCCAGACATCCTACTCCCCACCAATTCCGTGGGTCTCCCTTGTTGCCTGTATGCAAAACCGTGATCCTTTGTTCTGTTCCGATTTCCCCCTTTTTTTCTTTCTCAGGTTGTTGCTGCTCCCACCCTGCGGTGAGCTCTGTGTGGGCGGCGGGGGGGATGGGAGGTTGGAGTTGGGGGGAGGGGTGGAATATTCAGAAGCTATGAGGGCTGGGCCGCTCTGGGGCTGCCCGGAAATACTAGAGTACCTGTCAGATGCCCTGGGCATGGGGGTGCAGGGCATCCATTCTCCAGGCCTCCTCTCTAGGAAGCCTGCCCCAGGCATCTTAGAAACACAGCCCCACCCCAAGCCTCTTCCCCTCTGGTGTTCAGTAGAGCTGATCCCTGAACAACCAGAGCAGGCACTCCTATGCTCTGTCCTCCCATGGGTGGAATCTCACCACAGGCGGAGCTGCAGGACTGATTTCCAGCATGTCTGAGATCAGGGACCCCTCAGAGGGAGCAGGAAGTTGAGGGCTCATCCAGGAGAAGGATGACAGGTGCTGGGTGGAAACTGACCCTCAGCCCATGTGGTCCACCAAGGCCTTGGGGCATCTCAGCCCCCACCCCATGTCATGGAGTCCTGTGTCTGTCCACCCCCTCCCCTTCAAGACTTTTTGCTTCCCACCTTCAGGCCATCTCCACCAAAGATTTATTCTTTCAAACTCTTGTCACTGAAACATCTCCCACTCCAGACACTGGGAAATGAGTTTTATAAGTCTGGGAGAGAGAACAGGCAGGGGTGTTGGCTCTCCAAACCAGCTCCTCTGTGACTCAGTTTCTCTTTAAGGTTACATAGCACTAAGCTCTGCTGTGGCTTGGAATTTATTCACCATACAAATAGGATAATTGGCACCTTCCTCATTTGGACTCCTATTAGTGAAAAAGTAGACTGTCCACTCAATTTTCAGAACACATAGACTCCACACTCTTCACATAAATACAATGGTCTCACTCCTGTCAGAGGTGGGCTGTGAGTTGGGCCACTCATGGTGGTCAAGTGGTCACCATATTTGCATCAGGCCCTGTTCCTCCACCATGATGGAGACAAACACTGGTTGTCTGAACAAATTCAGCTTGGAAAGGTGCAGTGGGAAGTGGAGTGTGACAGAACAGTGAAGATGAGAGGTAGGGGTGTGGGAACCCTCCAGGAGGACTGACCCCCTCGGAGAGGCTGCAGTATGTGGGCTACTCTGTAGAACCCCTCTGGAGAATTTCCAGTTAGAGGAAGGTGCTTGGGATGGTGAATTCCATGCATCCATTGAGCTGGGCCATGGTGTCCAGTTGTTTGATCAGACACTGACCTTGCTGGTGCTCAGAGGTATTTGGCTGGCATGGTTAACCATGACAATTGGCTGAGTTTAAGTATGCCCTTGAAAATGTGGTCACCTCATCCCATCTGGTGAAAGCCTGAGGAGCAAAGTGAGACATCCTGGGGAAGAAAATTCCACCTCAAGATTCCTGCAGATCTGACCTACAAGTCTCAGACATGTCATCCCCACAGTGTGAGCCAATTCTAACACTAAGACCCTTTACAGAGATACAATTGGTGCATGTGGACTCAAACGTAGACATATAGATATGGACATGGAGACAGGCAGACATCCACCCTGGAGGTGTAGCAGGGCCACTCTGAGGCCCTAGCACCTGGAAAGGGAGGGCACCTGGGGGACTGAAGGAGGTGACACCCCCATGAGGAAGCACCCCAGCCTTAGAAGTACCTCTGGAGAGGAGGCTGGTGGTGGGCAAGTACACACCCACCAGGAATGTACTCTGCTAGCTCATGACCCGCTTAGTCTCATTTCAGCCCAGACACATCCACAGGCAAGGGCCCTGCCCCGTGCCTGCACAGTAGAGGAGCTGGAGTTTGGGTACCCAAGCCTGCAGGTGAGAACAGTGGGCAGTAGAAGGTCCTAGGAGGGTAGGCAAGGGAACATGGCACTAAGCTGAATACAGCATAGAGCTTAATAAAATCTTAAACTCTTCCCAGTTAGCCTGACATGAAAATGGCAGCTAAAGGTCCTTCTCTTCTCAACTACTGGCTTAGGAGCCAAGAGGCCTGTGCAGGGTCCCTTCCCTCTGGGATCTCCTCTCCTGGCCCTCCAGGACTTGGGTGGGACTTGGCACAGAGCTCTCAGAGCTCCTTGAAGCTGCTCTTGCACTTGGAAAACAGACAGATCCCCTTCTCCAATCCCAATGTCATCTCCCATGGGGATGACCACAGACTCCAGTTCATCATCCATGGGATGATCACAGATGTGTGCAGGCTCAGGACAGGGGACAGGTCAATCCTGACCTCACTCTGGGCAGCAGGCAAGTCTGCAGCTGCATGGCTGGATGGCATATCCCCACTGGCAGCTGAGTCCCCACTCACAGGCTCAGCCTCTTTGGACTCAGGCAATGGGTCCCACTGGAGGTCACACCCCAACTGGAAGCTTAGCTTCTCAGGCTTGTTGGCACCAGCATTTGATCCCAAGCTCTGGGACTTGTGGCCCACTGGATGGTTTCCCAGAACTCAGGTGCTGATGGACTGTGGCTGCTGGGGTTTGCTATTCTTGGGAGCAGGGGCCTCTGCAGGGTGTCTGAGTTGAAGGGCTCCATCATGAGGAGCCCTCAATTGGAACCGGTGGATCACCTCCTGCAGAGGAAAGGAAACATCAGGGTGAGAGGCTGGGGGAAGGTCTGAGACACCAGCAAGTGCAAGTGCCGACCTGTGTTTCCTTCACTTCAGTGTACTGTAGTATCTCCTTGTACACTGTCCCCTGCTTACTGTCCAGTCTCTGCAATGGGCATTTCCATTGACCTGGCCTGAGGTGCCAATGTGCAGTGCTGTGATGCATGTTACTCACCTGACACCCAGGCAGTCAGTTCTCTGATACCACCCTCCCCCCAGGACTGCAACTCCTGCTCCCAGGGTGGGTGGGTCATGCCAAATGCTCCCAGCATGAGGGGTCATCTCCATTACTCCCCTCCTCCTGGCCAGGGCTTTGTTCTCAAATATTTAATTTTTTGCTTTCCCTATATAATGGCACAAATGGTTAAGCACTTTTCATATGTTTCTTGGCCATTTGGGATCCTCTTTTGGGATATGCCATTCAATCATTTCTTTATTTTTCTTCTCCTTGAACCATAAACCTTTTTGTATTCTGGATACCAATACTTTATCAGTTATGTATGAGAAGTAGTCTCCCACATTCGTGTGACTTTTCACTCTTTAATGGCATCTTGCTCCTTCTGTGCTGTGCCCTTGAACTCCTTCTTGTGGCAGGGCCAAGTGCCTATGAGCCCAGTTCAGCAGCATTCATGTGACTGTGTCTGCAACAGAGTCTGCTCCTCACTCACAGTGCTTTGTCTCTATGTACTCATTTTTTGAATGTGGAGCTTTTTTCTTTTATTTGTGTAAAGTCTTGGAGAAATAGGATGAAGAGCAATTCTTCAGTGTAAAATGATCCTTGGCATGACCAGTCCAGATTTATTCTATATTATATTCTCAGCTTGAGGACTTGAGATCACCCTCTTAGCTCAGTTGTGATACCAATCAAAGGTGGTGGATTCTCTGCCCAATGTCTCAAATGACCAATGTCTGGGACAACAAGGTTTTAAAAGAGAGAAAGAGTTTATTGCTGGGCATGAGGCAGGAAGTCAGATGGCCTATGGGCCCAACTATCTGTCTTCCCCAATCTGTAGTAATTCTTAAAAAAAAATTTTAGTATCAAAAGATGAGCATGTATAAGGGAAATGCAGATCAAGACTACAATGAGATACCACTTTGCAACTGTAAGAATGGCTGCTATTAAACAGAAAACTATAAGGGTTGGAGAGAATGTGGAGAAATTAAAACAAATGCACTGCTGGTGAGAATGTATGATCATGCAGCCACTATGGTAGACAGTTTGGTGGCTCTTTAGGAAAGTAAATATCAAGTTGCCCTATGACCCAGCAATAGCAGTACTTGGTATATACCCAGAAGAGCTGAAAGGAATGACACAACCATTTACATGCTGATGTTCATAGCAGCATTATTCACAATTACCAAAAGATGAATGTTTCTTCCACGGAGACCAGAGCACAAAGGATATTAAGGAATGATGAGAAAGAAAGAAACAGTCAGGATCAGGGGGTGTGAAGATCAGCCATAACAGACAACAGACAACTTTATGCTTAACCATATCCTGCCTATATACTGCAGGGTGACAAAAGGCATGCATGCATTTCCTGAGGAAACAGAGTGCTTATCTTCCAGTGCTCTCTTCCTTCATACTTAACATAACCATTTGGAGTAAACAAACATTCTCTTCCTCCCAGAATGTTCTACATAAAGCAGATAATAATCTCCACAGTTTACTGCCACCACCACTCTGACGCCAGCTGCTCCCAACAAATTCTGCAGGTCTTGCTTTTACCCTTGCTCCTACAGATGAAAGCAAAACAAATGTCCATCAACTGATGAGTGGATTAACAAAATGTGGCATATATATGATAGAATATTATGCAGCAGTAAGATGAAATATTGTCCTGAAGCAAGCACATGACATGATGGATGAGCCTTGAGGACATAATGCTGAGTGAAATAAGTCAGACATAAAAGAATAGATACTTTATGATTCCACTTTTATGACCATGGTAAAGGTAAAATCAGAGGCTTATAGTGCAGAATATATTGGATTTAGAATTACACAGAAGCTAGACATGGGTGAATGATTAGCTAATGAGGTTGAACTCCAATGTAAGGGAAGAGGTAGAAGTGAAAATGGCTCTCTAATGGGTCTATAAGTAATATTACCATATTGAAGGTGAACAAGATTGAAAGGGGTTGTATGAACCTATGTGTCCCACTGATTAACACTAGAAAAATAAATCATTCTTACAAGAACTACTTCAAAGGTTTGATTCATGCACAAATCGTGCTTATTTACAGGATACAGGGGGAAACTGCTATTGTATGCTGTGGGCTATGTTTAAAAGGAAAACAGCACTACCACAGCAATGACAGGTACATGATGGGGGAGGGACAAGAGTTAAGAGGAGGTTTAGATTTCCTATTTTTTGGTGGTGTGTATATTGGTTGATTTTCTCTTGGGAACAATTAAATTATCTAAAATTGAGTGTTGATGGACTCTGAACTTTGGGCACTATATGTGATGCCTGATGAATGCAGGTGGCTGAAGAATATACTGACTGAGAAGTAGATTGGCAAATGATGGTGTATACATATGATCAAATGTTTTGATGCTACAAAAAGGAATGATGTGAGGCATGCAATGATGTGAATAAACACATGGTACATTTGGTGAGATAAAATAAGTCAGAAATGGAAGAACAATTATGGTATGGCCTCCTTTAGAAAATGCTTATAAGAAAACAGGGACCTAGAATGTAAGCTTTTATAGCATACACATTTAGTCTAGAGTGGTAATTATTATTTTTTGGATTTTGAGAGTCTCATGTATATATATATATATAACCTGATATTTAGAAATAAGAACAAAGATGATCAGGTTGGGGTTAAAGTAATTCAGAACACAGGGGTAAAGAACACATTGTCTATATTTTAGAATCACATGTGCTCTTTGAGACCAAAAGAAGAAAGTTTTATTTGGTCTGAAACCTAAATTTTGTACATCACATAAACTCAACCTATCTATAGCTCATTTGAACAGTTGAAAAACAGGGAGCCCAGAATAAGAAAGAGATATTTAATCCTGCATAGCTTAATGAAATGCCTGGATACATCCTACAGTATATTAAGCAGATAATAAAAAAGTATTGACAAAGTCCCTCGAGGGGTGGGAGAAAAAATATGAAACTACTAAACTTTACCTTCAGGGAATCCCTGGATATTGTGCCAAACTTTAGGGACATGCAAGTCTATAGGCCAAGATTTTGATCTTGAGGCTTACTCTTGTGAAGTTTATGTAGGTAGCAGAGAAGCTTAGCCTACCTATAGGTAAACTTAAGAGTCACTTCTGGAGGACCTCTTTAGTTGCTCAGATGTGGCCTCACTCTCTCTAAGCCTAACTCTACAAGTGATATCATTGCCCTCCTACCTATGTGGAACATTGCATCCAGGGTTGAAAGTCTTCCTGGTGGCATGGAAGATAACTCCTAGGGATGAGTTCAGCCCTGGTGTCAAGGGATCAACAATTCTCTCCTGACCAAATAGGGGGAAAGAGGTGTAACTAGTAAAGTATCTGTGGTAAAGAGAGTTCAAACAGAGTTGAGATACTACTCTGGATGTTACTCTCAAACAAGCTTCAGTTAGATACTGCTCCCTATCATAACCTGCCAAACCCCAACCAGGACCATTCCAGCCAATCCTAAAGACCTAGGGCAATATATAAGATTCCACAAGTGTTCCATGAACTAAAGTAACTTTCTAGAAAACTATAACCTCCAGATGATTCCCTGGACCAGATAACTCCTGAAACTTAGAGGGCCCAGCCTCTCCAGAACATCAGAGAGTTCCATCTCCTATCCCATATTAGTGACAGAACCTTCCAACAGGAAAAAGTTAGAATGGCCATAGCCTAAACACACCTAAAGAGAGGGATAAAAAGATCAAAGTTGATGGTGGTGTTATATAGAGAAGATAGCATTTAACAAATGAATATATAATTGCTGAATTATTAAATTGATATCTCTTTCAGTCTCCAGTATCTTAGATTAGCTAGAAGTAAAAACATAAAATTGTGGAATTGTAACCCATGCCAAACTCTGAAATATGTTCTGCAACTAATTGTGGTGCTGTGTTTTGAAATTTATTGCTTTTTGTATATATGTTATTTTTCACAAAAAAAATTTAAAAAGTCAATTGTGATGATAAAAACATATTTATGCCTTCTAGCCTCCTATATTCTGGAGAAGCTAGAAGAAAACAACAGAGAATCATGGTGGCCCATGAAAAACTGGGATCTGTCATAACTCTGTTGAAGAGTGCTTTGAAAACAACTGCTTTTTTCTTCACTTTGTGTATATGCTATACTATACAATAAAAACTTTAATTAAAAAAAATGATAGGCAACCTTTAGGATAATGTGGCTCTTCTTGGGGCTCTCTTCCCTTCAGCTTTCACAGCATTTCCATGAGGCTGTAGGCCCACAGTCTTATCCTAGGTGGATTGTCTTCTCAAGTTTTCAGGCCATCCTGCTGAGAGGAAACCCTTACCCTTCCAGGGACCTGTGACTCTGACCTGCCCTGGAAGCTGTCCAGGGTACAGGGAACCTCAGGTTATGAGGTGCTTGGCTTTTGATCCCCTTATAGGGCTTTTCATACAGGAAGATGCCATCAGGGCATGTTGTAGCTCCCTTCTTCCCATCCAGTTAGTTTTTATTGGGGATCTTCTCTAAAGGCTGTGAGAATAAAGGCACAGGTAGGGCAGGTGGGGTGAAGTAGCTGACTTTTCCTCCAGACAACATGATCTGCAGAGGGAGGTTCTGAGACCCTCTGCCTCATTGTCCCATGTCATCTGCCTCAACTGGAGCAGGGGAGGGGAGAATGGGTCAGGTTCCCAGGTGATCAGGCTCACTCAATTGCCATGTCAGACATTGCTTACTTAGTGTAAGTGTGTGTGTGTGCATGTGCATGCACATGTATGTGTGGCTAATTCCTTTGGCCTGAGAGTGAATTTCCTCATTGGTTCTGGGAGCTGATGCCCACTGCAATCATGTTACTTCTCCTGGAATTGTGCAGATCTTTTTAAGGGTTTCAGCAGACAGCTGGGACAGGCAGGTGGAAAGCCTTTCACAAAAGGGGTCTTGAGTTGCAGGTATTGATTGCTTGTTAGGGTTCTTAGGTCAGGAGACCCGACAACAACAATCCTCAGCACAGACTTAAGGATAAGTGTGAGATGAGCATCTGCAATGCACAGTGTCCACCTGGCTCTACACTTTGTATGCTCACTCACAGTGCACCCTAGCAGAGATGGCCAGGGTGTTGGGCATTTCAGGGTCACCACCAGCATGGAAACAAAGATCAATGACAAATGTCCTAGCCTTGGACTTTTTTTTAGGAAATATTGTTATGCTTTAGAGAATTACACTTGGATTGATCTCAGCATGACCCAAATTCAGGAATGACTTACCTGTGGCTAGGCTTTCATGTCTAATACCTTTGCTGTCCAGAGACCCTGTTTCATGTTGATCCACCACACTCTGTAGAGAGAAACATTGTGAAAACATGCTGCATAGGTTATTCAGCCAAAGTGGGCAAAATATGGCAGCAACAGGGCCTTCTGGAGTCAAGAGACCAGGCCCATCCCTGGATTCATGTGCAGCCTTGGCAGCTTGCCTCTCAGGTTTCAGAAACACTGACCATAAAGTGGAGATAGTGATGTGGCCACACGGGTTTAGGATGGTGGCTTGTTCTGAATGTACATACAGCAGAGACACACAGCCTTGGTTTAATGAGTAAGAAGGTCTCAAGGCAGCCAAGAAGCCCATCTGGGAGCCCAGAATGACCATAGGGGGTTGCAGGGCTCAGAAACAACCCAGTGGCGGGCCATGGTGGCTCAGCAGGCAAGAATGCTTGCCTACCATGCCAGAGGACCTGGGTTCGATTCCCGGTGCCTGCCCATGTAAAAAAAATTAAAATAAATTAAAAATAAGGAACAACCCAGTGGTCTCCACAGGATGTATCTCCTATGCAGTGCCTGCTTGCATGCAGTGGGTTCTGGACACCAAAGAACCCAAGCCATTTAATGTCCACTTCTGGAAGGCAGATTCTGTGTTCCTTGCCCTGATGCTTCCTTTGCCAGCTAGCTGATGGCATCATTGCCCCATGCAGCTTGCAGTGGACAGGAATGACTCCAGTTTCTACTCAGACCTGCCGTAGGGCCAGGATGTGCCTCCTTTCAGCTTGGGGAGTAAATGTACACTGGAACTGGGCAAAGTTTTCTTTGAAAGTTTTGAAAAACTGATTCATAAAATGTTACTAGGAGTCTTCTAAATCAAAATGGGAACTTATCATATGCTATGTTCACTCTTCCCTGATCTGCTACTTAATAAAAGAAGGAAAACAGTGGCCAGAAGAAACTCTGAGGACTCCCAGGAGGAGAGAAAGCAAATGGGACCAGTCTGCAGGTGGATAGAGCTGGGGGTTGGTGCTGGGGAGGGTGTATCCCTCAGAGACCCCTACAATGTGTGTGCACATAATCACACCCATGTACACATGCAGGGACACACATGTGCACAGGATTGCATATACTTGCACACACACAGATCATCTTCATTCCCTATTTGTTTCCCACACTCAGTTCTTCCCCCATCTTTCATTATGGATAATTCAAACAGAAAATTTGAAGAAATGGTACAGATCGCACCCACAGATCCATGACCTCAGACCCTGGCATTGTGGGCGCTTGTGACCTTGGCCGTGTGACCCTCCACCCACCACTTCATGTTCAGTGAGTTCCAAAACTTCTGCCACTGTTACCACACTCTGCTCAGGTCTTGGTGACCCACTTCCATTCAGCACACCTGCTATGTGTCTTGTCATTTTCCCTCTCTCACGCAGTCTTATAGTAGGAGTATTCTCTCATCTCTTCTTTTACTTTTCCTCAATCACCTGCTAGAATTGTTCCAGTCTGAGCAGCATCCTTTGGTCCCTACCAAGGCATCAGTCAGACAAGCAGTTGGGACCCATGCTTTAGTTGTGGTCTTGCCAGCTCTCCACTTACCTGCAGGGGCAAGGAGCTCCCTGGGTGTACGCTGTTGGTTGTGTACAGACCAGGTACTGATGAGAGGACAAAACCTCCTTAGACTTGTCTCCACTAGGAAGGCAGGAGGAGGGAAAAGGCAAACATGTCAGCAGAAGGCTTTTCTTTGGGGAGAGAGCTCATAACTAATGCAAAGCTCCCACAAGGACCATTATTGGTGTTTCCCCTTTATATGCAGCCCTTCAAAAACAGAATTCCCTTGGAGGCTGTTGGAGCCCCACTGGGTGTAAAAAGAATGACAAAAAGATACAGTGACTGTGCCCAAGCGATTTCAAATGGAGTTGAGGTCATTCAAGAGGTGACTGTTATTAAGGTCTCTAGTTATGTGAATTTGACAGGTCACTAGTTATATGTACTAGGGATCCCTGAGTCCTGAGACTTATGTAATTGGATAAATCTTTGATCCCAGGGAGACTGGACTTGTAGCATATCTAAATCTTTTGCTAATCTCTTTTTTTTACTGTTACCATCACCACAATATCTCCTATTCTCTCTCATCTCCAGAACAACCACCATTACCTCCTGAGCCAGCTAACACACCAAGCCCTCGATCTGGAAGCTTGCACTTTTTAGGAAATTTATTTTTTGTACTGATGAAACTAAGCCCAATTATAAGTAATGCCTTAGAGTCATCCCTGAAAGCCATCCTGTTCATCAAGGGTAGTCTCCAAAGCCCTTTGTAAGCCAAACTGTGAAAATAAATTCGCTACTTTCCCCCTATGTGGGACATTACTCCCAGGGATGAGCCTCCCTGGCACCAAGGAATTAATACCAAATGTTGATCCATGATGCTTTCAGAGTAGGATTTTGCTCAAAAGGGAGAAATGTTTAAAGAAATCAAACAAAATACAGTTATTAGAGCTAAAAGGTTTGAAATGGAGTCAAGGCCATCCTGGAGGTGGTGCTTAAGCAGTTCTCAGCAGAGATCACAGCCTGGCAGAGGATGCAGCGCCCCAGACAGCAGTGTCTTCAAAATCCATGGACACCCCATCCAGAAACAACCCCCAAATAAAGAACTCAGTTAACTCTCTAGTCTAAGGCTGTTTGGGGCACCCCAATATTCAACAAGCACAAACAGCTTGTCTAACATTCTTTTCCTTTAAAACCCTTCCTTAGGAGTGCCAGGAGGGGACATGATGTGGGGAGCACCCTGAATCTGTGCTCCCTGAGTGCAGCTATGTGGCCCCACATAGATTCTCAGTTTATGCAGCTCAGTTTATGAGGTCTAGTTTGGCAGGTATGCCACACAACCTACAACAGCCTAAGCATCCCATGTCCACTTTCAGTGGAACACAGAAAGGATATGGGCGTCCACCCTGCAGCACCACCAGCAGAACAACTTGGCAGGTGGGTGGATAGCTTACTCTTGACTCCGGACATCATGAAGGGACAAGAGCATGGGGTGTGCCCGACTTCATGACCACAGGTGTCTTGGAGTCAGAAAATGGGTCTGGGGAAGGAGTCAACCCAGGAGACTCCTGGGTGAGGTGTTGGATGGTGCTGGGTGCCTTCCAGTCAGGGTGAGAGCCTGCCAGCCAAAGGTCCTGGATTTGGCAGTGAGGAGACATTTAGGGATGAGTGGGGTCATGATGGGGACACAGGTCATGGCAGAGGTCAGGGACCATGGTCCTGGGTCACTCAAGGGGCTGAGGACTGGAAGACAGAAGGCAGAGGGCTGACAGTTGGGAAGGGGCAGTTGGCAGTTAAACTGCTGCAGGCTGATAAGGCTTTGTGTGCTCCAAAATTCTAAGGTGGGGCAGCCAAGTGCCGTCACCATAACCTACAGATGCAGAGGTGAGAGGTGGTGGCAGCCAACAGCCTGGAGGGCCCACCCACTTTCTGGCCTCCAAGTGAAGTGGCCACATGAAATCAGGGAAGAAGGGGTCTTCTGTCAGCCCTTGCATGAACTCAGAAGTGGCTCTCCCTAGCAGCTTCAAGAAGGGATGCGGCTCTGAGAAGAGTGCAATTTTTGCCTGGTGAAGTCCTGTCCAGAAGGCCCTGCTAAGGCCACCCAGAAACGGGGTGATAAATAAATGTGTGTTGTTTAGAGCCACTGATTTGTGGAACTTTGTCATATGCAAAATAAAACCCCTACAAGATCCTGGGTAGACTTTAAATGAGTAAAATTCTTTAAAACAGGCAGGAAGTACCTTTGAAGGTGGGAACCCATTCCCTGTTTGACAACTCCCTGGCTGGCTATGTCTCAGCCTGCATTCCTTTTGATATTCCATAACAGGCAAGCAGGTCAAAAGAGACACTCCCAATAAACCAGCTGCCAGTGACCACCAGAAAGAGGCTCACTGAAGGCTGTCAGAAGGATGAGCCCATGGCTGTCTGTGATCCCAAGATGCTTGCTGCATGGGCTCTGCACTGGCGTGTTGGTGAGTCATTCTGATAAAGCCCACCATCCTGAGAGACAGGAACACTGGCCACCACACACTTGGCCTTGGGGTCCTCTATTTAGCCAGCCCTGAGAATGGGTCATGTTGATAATCCTTAAGAATTAGAGCAGTCTTTAAGACCTTCCTCCAATCTAAGTGAGGTGCAGAGGTCATGGATGATGGACTAGGAAGAAGGAAAGCAGCTCAGCAAGTAGGGAGGGTGGATTCAGTATGGGTCTGGATGGGTCCAGGGCACTGCAGCAAGAGAGGATGGTGGGGAAAGGGGCAAGGGGACAATGACAACAGTTTCTGAAGTTTGGGCAAACCAGTGCAAATTGGGTTAATGAATTATCACTGACCTTGACTGAAATAATTTTACTTTCTATTCATTATACTATATTATTTTAAACTCCCCATAGTCAATGATTTATTTTCCTAAGTAAATTGAGTTAGGAAAGAAGTTAGCTATTTTTTTCAAATAAATGAATGTGCTCCCACAAACTTTCAAACTTACTTATGATAAGATGAACTGGAGCTCTCATCTTTTTGCTGTGGAGATAAACAAAAATTCATAAAATGAAAAAGATGTCAGTATTGACTTTTTTCCTTACCCAAAATTCAAGTTCGTTATTAGTCAATTTTGAGTAGTGGTACTTTATACATTTTAAGAAATTAAGTGAATATACACCCACAATTTTTGCAGCCACCCACAATTTCAGTTTCCTCTTTGCTACAACAAATACCATGTAATTGGTTGGCTTGAGTTTGTTGGCCCAGTTTTGAGGCTAGGAGAAGTCCAAATCAAGGTATTATTAAGGTAACACTTTCTTCCTGAAGACTGGTGTTCTGGGGCTGGCTGCCAAGGATCCTGGGTCCTCGACTCCTCTGTCACATGGCAAGGCACATGACAGCCTCCCTGGCCTCCTGCTCTCTGGGTTCCCTTGACCTTCAGCCACTGGCTACTTCCTGTGACTTTTTCTCTCTCCATGGCTTCCCTTATAAGGCCTTCAGTAATAGGGTAAAGACCCATCCTGGGCTATATGTTATCTGAAGGATCCTCATCAAAAGGTCTTCTTTCAAAGGGTGCATTTCCACATACATGGATTAGCTTTAAGAATGTGTGTTTCTGGGTTGCATGGCTCCAAACCATCCCACATGCATATTACCCCCCTCTAGTTCTTTTGTTACCATTTGGTGTCATCCCGTTTAGCCAAAAAAGACGTATGTCTTACAGGGAAAATTTTGCAGCAAATGCAGTTTTTTTAAAATCTAGGAATCCATTTAATTCATATATATTTTAAAACTTTTAACTAAAAATAAGATTACAGAAAAACTACTTCAGTTTGCTGAGATAGTACAGAGTCAAATTTCCCTTCTCCCAGAGTCTCTCATGTTAGAACCTTTGTCAAAAATATGGTGTTAGAATTGTTACAATAAACTGAACTAAGCTAGACTCTTGACAGACTTCACCACTCATGTCCTCTTCAGGTTGAAGTTGCCAGTCCAGAATGCCACATTGCACTGAGTTGTCCTGTCTCCTGAATGCCTTGGTGTGTAGTCTTCTCACATCTCCTCAGTCTCCTTCAACCTGACCACTTCTCAACCCATCCTCATCTTTTCTTGCAGTTTTGATGATAACAGTTTCTGATCAGTTCTTTCGTACAATGTCCCTCAGCTTGAGATTTCCTGATGTCTTCCTCATGATTGGACTAAGGCTGTGAGTTTGGGGGACCAGCACCACTGAGGTGGGAGTCCAAACCATCCATCTTGGCCAGGCTCCATGCTGTCCACATGCATCTTCCTGGGGTGCTGGCTTTGCTTTCTTGGTACAGCTGGTGTCTGCAGAAGCCTTCACTCCACAGTTCCATTTTATCCCTTTCCATACTCTCCTCACAGGAAATGCCACTAAGCCAGTCACACTCCAGAGGAAAGGAATCAAAGCCCATCTTCTCAAAGAAGTAATATTTGCATATATTAACTTTGGTGATAAAGCTTTCTGAACATGCCAGGCTTGGTTGATGGCTGTGTGCTTCTTCTGGCCCATGTGGTTTTGAAGGGTGGCAGCCACCAACCACAATGCTTGCCTCTGAATGTGATAAGCTGCTGTCCTCACTCTGTCCTCAAGGCTTTCTCATCTTCTGTGAATGCCCAGGTGTGAAATTCCTGATCTGTGACCTGCTTAGGTGCATTGAGTTTCCTTGATCTGCTTGTTAATATCAATCATCACACTTTGGGATTTTTATTTCTTCAGGTATTTTCTCTGCTGATACTCTCTTCTACTTCTGGGGCTCCCTTTGCCCATAATGTGGGTACATTTGAAATTGACTCACAGGTCTCCAATGCTCTGTTCACTTTTCTTCATTCTTTTTCCTTTCTGTCCTTCACATTATATAATTTCTTTTAATGTAAATCCATATTCTTTCTCCTGCAATCTAAGATTTAGTGCTGAGCCTGTCTAATGAGAATCCATTAGCTTATATTACTTTTCAACTCCTGAATTAAAATTTTTTTCTTTATTATAGTTGCTCTTAGGTACTGAAGTTACCCACTTGTTAAGTCATTGTTATCAGACTTTCTTTTAATTCCTTGAACACTGTTTCCTTTCCTTCCTTAAACATATTTATAGTGGCTGTAGTAAGTTATTATCTGCTAAATCCAATATCTCAACCCACTCTGAGTCAGTTTCTATTGACTTAATTTTTTTCCTAAGTGTGGGTGTATGGATCAGAGTTTCTTCTTTCTTTGTATCTTGCAATTGTTCATTGAACATTGGAATTTTTAGATAGTGTGTTGAATCAACTCTGGAATCTGACTTATCACTCTGAGAATTGTTGTTATTGTTTTTGTCTTCCCCATACTCTGTGGCATTGATAGCTCAGCTCATCATTTCATTCTGATTTTTAGTTTTTAGTCTGGCTCCCCAGAGGCTGCCACAGGGTTTGTTTGTATAGCTTAGAGGTCAGGGGTTGGTTTGAGCCCGAGTGTTTGTGCTCAAACCCCTTCAGTTTGTAAGTGTCTACACTCTGCCAGTGGCTTTGCATGTGGGTTGAGCAGCACAATCAAAGTTCAGTCAGTTTCAAGAGTGCCTCACCTTTTACTTCCCCCAGATTCTCAGGCATCTCCCATGTGCACTACTTCTCAGTCACCCAGGGATATGCTGAGATCTAATCCAGCCCATCTTACACTTTTGTTTCTAGAATTTCTGTTAAATTTCTGCAACTTTGGGCTAGCAGAGTTGCTGGTTTTCCCAAATCATTTCCTACCGAGCTTTCCACTCTCAGCTGACAAAACTGCAGGTTTTCCCTTCCTTCCCCAAATTGAGTTGTTACCTTCTAACAGCAAAACTGCTGCTTTTCTCATGCAGTCATACACTGGTAAGCTATGCTTCTCACTGCAAGACTGGGGTGGGAGGGTGGGGATGAGAAATAGGAGGAGTGCAGGCTAGAAGACCACAAAATCCTGCAGTACTTACTCAAAAAGCTTCTAATTTGTTGTTGGCTTTTAGTTGAGTCCCAAAGCCCTGAATGGCTGTTTTTCATTGTTGTGACCAAGTTCATATGTGTTTAGAAGGTTTGGATTCATCAATCTCATCTCTTTCCTTCCCAGAATATTTCATTGTAATATATAGATTCAAAATGTGTGGCAGGGAGCATTCGTTTAAGTTTCTCATTGGAAATTTGAAGTGCTTGAAACATCTAATGGTAACAGCCCAATGATAAACTTTCTTGTTACTAATCAAATACTATAGAATTAAACTAAAATGTTGACACAATAGTGAAAAAAATCCCCAATTTTATATTGTAGTAATATGTGATTTCCTGAAGGGGTTATAAAAGATTGTGCACCATCCCTGTTCCTGTCTATACTCTCCTATGGAGAGGCTTACAGATGCATGCAGCATTCACTGCACATTGTTGTTCTTTATGCCTCATTCAGACAAACACCTGTTATGTATAGCTCCTTATTTTGACATGTATTTTGTCATCAAACCATTGCAGATAGACCAGATGGTTCTGAAATGCACCTCTTGTTCAGGTCTTTGGAGACTGAGCTGACTGTGAATAAGACTAGAAGGTCTGATGGCTGATGACCTCAGATCTACCAGCCATCAGCACAACTGTACCCTCAAGGACAATCAGACAAACTGTCTGGTACTGCATGACATAGCTGTGGAAGGAAGGTCTTCCAGTGGCTCCAGACCTTAGGCATTTTCCTGCACATGCTTGAAGGGGAGCATTCCAAGAGCACAAGATGCTACAGAGAAATAGTTGAGCTCTCTGTAGCATAGGGAGTGGGTGTTTTTATTCTAGAACTATTCTCAGATAAATGTTTATACTGTGACGAATCAAGATTGGGAATAGATGACACCATTATAGAGTTAAGAACACTGCAAAGTTAAAATGAACTAGAAATAGCAATGTGAAATCACAACTCTAAAGGAAAAATGAAACCCCATGCTTTGTCTTCACTGTCTGCCATGTGTTCTGGGAGCAGCTGTGCAATGAACCATTCAGCTTAGTGAGTAGCCCACTGTCTCTACTTCCATTTTATGATAAAAGGAACAAGGGCTCCTGAGACAGAGGGCTTGACTCGTGCCAAGGGCAGGAGGGAACAAGGTGCACCTGGAATCACTGGTTATAACAGAAGGTGAGATTTTCATATATAAATGGGTTAGGTCTGCAGCAACAAGCACCAGACAAAGGGGCTGCAGTTATCTTTGGAGAGATCCAGGGAAGGGGCTGCAGGTGCCCCATTAGCAGATCCAAATAGGGAAGGGCTGCAGGTGTTCCATGGGCAGATCCAGAGGGGAGGGGCTGCCAGTCTCCTGAGAAGGGTGGGAAAGACCCACAGCCTTCTGGTCATGCCTTGGGATGAAGGGGTAATATTCAGTGCCTGAAACTGTGGTAGGGGCAGGTGGTGAAATGTGATGGTTGCCACTGAAAACATCTCAAATTTTGAATAGAGTGCAGTCAGGGGAAGAGATCTGCTTACAGCATCCCAGTGATCAAAGGTGGGTGCCCCCTCCTCAACGCCTGCATTCCACACAGCTCCCTCTTTTTTGCCCCACAAGGATTGCAGGAAGAGATGTCCCCACAACAGAAGAAACAAAGCCACTGGCCACCTCCTGAAGCTTGGGCTTTCTGCACCTGCCTGGCATGCACCCAGCCTGCACCCATCTCCTGGCACCTGGGAAGCTGAGGGCTATAGCTGGGCCCTGGGTCATGGTCTCTTACTGAGTGAGTGCCTGGGAGGTACATCAGAGTGCCTTCTGGCTCCACCTGCCCTGCTCCACCACACAAGGCTGCATGGGTGGGTGCCTCTACAGAAGTCTTGTGTCTAGACAGGCAGCAGGAAGGAAACCCTAAATCCAGGAGCAACTCCACAGAGTACCCAAAGTGGGGAGGCACGATACATCTGCAAAATGGGGGTCCATGCAGAGCTCCCACTGCCCCACAATGCACTGGACTAATATGTACACAATCACCACCATCAGGCAGAGGAGCCCAGCCACAGCTGAAGCCACAGAGCTGAAAAACCACTTGTGAAAGGAAGCCCAGTCTGGGACAACTACATCGATGGGCCAATCTGCTGACCAGAATGCACATCTCAGGGTGCAAGTTGAAGGGGTTGTGGGGTGGCACAAGTTTCCTCCCCTGAGCATGTGCTCAAACTGCCTCCAAAGTCCCTTCCTCAGTCTCCGTACCAGCACCATAGCTCAGAAAATATCCTTGTGACACCATCCCAGGTGTGGGATTCACTCAATTTTAGCTGAGTCCATTGTCTTTTCAGAACTGCTTTGAAATTTCTTTACACAAGTCTTCAGATGGAGGGTCACATGTGAGAACCTGGGGGTCTCCATCACCTGGTCCCTTTGAACATCCCTTTGGGCCAGTCCTCAGATTCTCTCCTGCACTCAGCATCCTTACCACAGGTAGAAAGTGCACAAATGCTCCCTGCCAACTACCTTGGTGCTGGACCTGTTTCCTTTGGCAATTACAACCTCCCTGCCAGGCACATCTCCTCCAGCTACTGTGTCCTCCCTGCTGGACCTCTTGCCTCCAGCTACCATGACCTCCGTGCTGGGCCCATCACCTCCAACAACTGTGTCCTCAGTGCTGGGTCTGCCTCCTCTGACCACTGTGCCCTTTCTGCTGTGCCCACCTCCCCTGGCCACCATGTCCTCACTATTGAGCCCATCTCCTCCACAGAGGTAACTAGCCCTCTGGGCTTCAAACATCAGGACCTTCTACCCAACCCTGATTTCCTCTCCATTGTTTGTTTTCCTAAGTGGTTATGGAGAGTTTATAATTCTGGAACCAAGTCTAATGACAGCAGATCACCCCATGGGACTCACAGGGGACATGCCATCCCAACGCCCTTCTCCAGAAGGCCAGAGCTGCAGAGGCTGTGGGTGCTCCCAGCTTGACTCAACATGTCCAGGCCCCCACCTAGGTCAAAGCTAGACCCCATCGAGGAGACATCAGAATGGAGGTGCCCATCCTCTGCCATGTGGGGAAGTGGACATGGGCAGCTGTCCCTGCTGCTCTCCATCCCTGATGCTTGCCCAGCTTTCAGGCCTCCTGTCTCAATGGCTTGTCTCTCCCACCCCTTAGCTGCTTCCTCCCAAGCCCCCATCACCTATTTGCAGCCCTCCCCCACAACTTGTCAGGCCTCCCCACAAAGCTTCCAACTCTGATTAGCACAATTTCCTCTCTCCCCAACCCCCTGCTGGCCCTCCCCCCCTGCATCTCAATACGCCACCCAAACTTCCCCCATCATTTCTGCTCCCAGACTGCCCCTTGAACCCTGGCTTTGCCCTCATCCCCATCCCCTGGAAGACCCTGATTCCACCCCACCCCTTCCAGGGGCTCATCAATAGCTCCTGATGCCCACGCAGTTGTTGGACCACTTGTAATGGTGGTCCAAGCCAGCGATGTACTTGTTGCAGTCTCTGCAGTGCTTGGTTTATGGGTTTATGAAAGGGGGATTTGGGATGCCCATCCCCTCAGCCACACATGGCTGGATTTGTTGGGCTCAGGACCTGGCATTCAGGGCACAACCCTCTATTCCCGTTCTATTCCCTGCTGTTACCTTTTGTCCCCTAACCTCCATTTCCTACAGTCTGAGCTGCTGAGTCTCAAAAGGCTGGGGAAGATGGGTGTGCGTACCTTAGGGCAGCCAGCCCTGATCATGGAGGTGTGGAGCCTTAGGAGGTGATAACCCTAGCCTTTCCTGGTTCTGGAGAGGGCAGGGTGAAGACCCTGTGCCTGAGTGTATGTCACAATGGGGCCACCCCCATCCTCCCTCCAGGCCCCCTGAGGAGGCAAAGCAACAATGATTCCAGAACTTGGACTGGGCCAGGTCTTACCTGGAACTCTGCAGGCTAAAGCACCCAACCAAGACCTGAGGCTGCCCACCAGTTCCAGGACATCTTCAAGTCCTAGGACTCCACCAGACCCTGGGGACAGAGGCTCCTTTCCTGGAATGCCAAGGAAAAGGGTGTGCCCCTTACCTGAGGCTCTAGGATGAGGGAAGGGAGTCCCCTGCACCAGAGTCCACCAGAAAAGGACATCTGAGGGCCAGTACTTCTCATTTCAAGGAAAGTAGCTCTTTGGAACTACAAAGATAACAGCTGCAGCCCCTCCCCATGCCCACGCCCATTGAGGTGCTGCTCACTTCTCAGCTCTGCATCTTTAACAGGGGAGGGCAGTCCTCAGCTCAGCAACTTTAATAGAGGAGAGAAGCCCTTATCTCTGCATGTTTAATAAGGGAGGGAAGCCATCAGTGTCAAGGTGGCTGGGGGACTCTTAGAGTATCAGGGTCTGCCCAGGGTGGTGTGGGGTGGGACTCACACAGTGACCTGACACAAGTGGCAGTACTGATTCTGGGTGACGTGGGCATGTTTGGAGCAGTTGAAGCTCAGCACCAGCCCACCATAGCTCTTTTTGTACCTGACATTGGGGTCAGCTGGGTCAATGGAGGTTGCAACCACATGGGCCAGGATGTGTAGCAGAAACAGCCCATCAGCCACATGTGGAGAGTTGAGGAAGGACAAGAGGTCCTGGTCCATGCCAGTGGGAGGCAACACTGGGGAGCCCAGGGGGCTGTGAGTCTTCCATTTCTGTGAGCAGGGACTTGGGCACACCTAGTCTAGGAGAGTAGGGCCTCATGGCATCTGCACAGGTGGGAACATGGGCTTGGGGCACATCTGGCCCAAGTGAGTAGGGATTTGGTTCATGCTTGGCAGGTGTGAGCAGGAGCTCAGGGAATACATTGTCCAGGTGAGCAGGGGATTGCAGCACACTTGGCTCAGGTGAGAGGGACTCAGAGTAGGCTGAGCAGGTGCAGGCTAAGAGGGATGGGAGCACATGTACGGGGGCAGAGAGCTTATGCAAGCCAGGCTCACCAAAGAGTAAGGTTTGGAGCTGGAACTGTTAAAAAAAATAAAACAAAATAGAGTGTCTGTGGCTAAAAGATTTTAAATAACTTCAAAGATCATACTGCAGATGATGCTTAGGCCTTGGCCAGATATTGCAACTGCCAATGTAGGCAAAATAGTAAACAGCAGTGTTCCTCAAATCCCCAAGGACATTTGGACACTTTCAGTAAGCTACAAAATAAGACTCAGTTAACTTCTAAACTGAAGGACAATTGAAGTCCTCCTGCCCCCTCCCTCCAAATATCAATCAACCACAGCAGCTTATCCAATATTCTTTTTTTCCTTTAAATATCTTCTCTGAGATGCCAATAAGGATGCCCTTTGGGTTGCTACCTAAGTCTGTGCTCCACTAATTGCAAGTCTAAGACCTGAAATAAACATTGTTGCTGTCTTGCAGCCCAGTTCGTTATTTCTTGGTTGATGTTACATGGTGTCAGAAGTGGGATCTGAAGGCACCACTGGCCTGACTCTACAGCTGCTGTTGGAATCAAGCACAGAACTGGCCAGAGCCCTTTGAGTTCTGTCCTCCCCCTGATAGCCCTGTTTTCTGAGGGTGAGCCTCTCACCTCTGAACCTCCATATTTTGGGTCAAGGTTTTGGCCTTTCTGTGGAGGTCTTCAGGTAAAGGGCATTTGGACTTTGGTTCTTCTGGTTTGGGCTGGTGGCAGCTGAAATTTCATGTGTGCCCCTTTTGGTACACAAGAAAAATGTCCTTATCTGGTGAGTAATCAAAAGGGACTTAAAAATTCCCACTTTGGTAATCAGCGTTCTTCAGTGGAGGGAATCCTTCCTGACAACCATATCTGTTAACATCAGTTCTGACTCTGAGCAATCAAATGATGATTTTGGTGAGTATGGGAAGGGCACTTAACCATTAGAGCACATTCTGATGAGAAGCTTCATCTTCCAAAGGCCAAGACTCCTGTGAAGGGATGAAGACGACATGGATGATATAGATTGACCCAAGGTCTCCCACTACCTCAAGACTATTTCCATGCACCTGGGGACTTCCAATCATGGGTCAGACAACTAGGGCACAGGCAGTCCTCAAGGTAAAATGAGTA
The DNA here is from genome assembly GCF_023851605.1 of Tamandua tetradactyla. Lineage (NCBI taxonomy): Eukaryota > Metazoa > Chordata > Mammalia > Pilosa > Myrmecophagidae > Tamandua > Tamandua tetradactyla. The sequence goes on along the minus strand of NW_027518245.1, from coordinate 426,906 downwards.
TACCATGAAAGGTATGCCTAAAACACCTCACCTGCACACAACCCAGACTGTTCCTCTCAGGCTTGGGCTTTAGGATGGCAAACATTCAGAAATAATTAGAAGAATGGGTTCCAATTCATCTGGGAACTCTATGGGGGCACTGCCATCTAGCTCACCAGCTGGTTTCTTGTAAAAATTCTGGTCCTGACTCATGTGAAATCTTATCCTGCTGGACCTGGCACACTAAAGAAAATCTCAAATTGCAATAGTCACAATGGAGTATTCTGATATGACCAAATCAGCATATTTGCATCTTCAACTTGAAAATATTGGTGCCTGTTATCTTCCAAACATAACTTATTTTAAAATGGCCTCCCTACAAGAAGCAAATACTGAATTAACAAAAGATTGTCCAAGCACATTATAAAGCTTGAGGAAATATCTGCAACTCCTGATGGACTGCTCTAACCTTCCTTATACCCCCTTCCCTGCTCCTCTAGATCACCTGGATCACCAGGTATCTAGAGGAGCAGATCACCCAACTTCTCTTCTGTGATTCCCCTGAACCCTCTCATTGTCTCCTTCCATTCAAAATCAAAGCCAAGTGAAGGAGGGCCAGGGATTCCATCTGCTCCACCTCCACAGACAAAGGATGACTTGAGGGCAATTATTACAGATTTCCTAAATCCTACTGAAGACCCAGTGGGTTTCACAAAATAATTCAATCATATCTTGCACACTTATGAGACTAGATACTCAGATCTTTACCAATTGTTTCAAATGGCTGCTGGTGAAGGTCACACCCAAAACTGGAGAGACAAAGCCCATTGGAAAGATTCCTCAAATGAATTTTCAAAATGAACAGTGACTGACAAACTGAAGCGTTTATGCAAAAGGACATCATAGTTCTGACTCCCTTCCCCAGTTTTTTATTGGAGAAAAAATGCAATAATGCCCCCAGAAACTTGAAGAGTCCATATATGAATATTATAACAGCCTTGAAAAAACCTTTAAACAATTCTCAGGTCTTGTCTGTATTGAACCTCTGCCCTACTTAATTCTACTTTCAGAAGAACTCAACACCACTCTAAAATTTAAACAACTAACTGCAGTCAAAATGGAACCTACTGATTTAGTCAATCTGACAGAGCAATTAGATCACACCTTTACAAAGCCCGTAAAATGAGCATTCTTCCCAAGGTATAACAGCACAAATACATTTAACACAAACCAAGAGTTTCCAAGAACAGCAGCTAAAAATTTCCCAAAGAACACTTTTAGGCATGGCATTGAAATTATTGCAAACTACCTGGGTATTGGAAAAGAGAATGCCTCTAAAATCCAAAAACAGCAGCCACCCCCAAACCTCTTTGTCCTCTGCTTGGGGAATGATAGAGACCTTTTCAATTGTCCACATCACATATTAAGGTAGATCTGATAATTGGAAATGAGATATATTGGCTGTAATAGACACTGGCACCACCTTCACCTTCACGAATCCCACTGCTCTCATGAACCCTCCTCCCAGGAGAACAGAAACCACTCAAGTTAGGGGAAGTGTGTGGGTTTGAATCTTCTATGTAATTTGAATCCATTCCTTTGAACAGACCCATTGTAGTAGGTCATTTTGATTAGGTTATTCCAATTATGTGACCCACCATGCTCAAGATAGGACTTAATCATTTTATAGAAGTCCTTTATGAGAGGTTAAAAGAAAGAGCTCATAGAAGCCTCAGAGAAGCTGATAGATGAAATTAAGAGAGAGTCATACAGAAAAGCCTTGGAGAAGATGAGAGAGGACCCACAGAAGCACAGAGAGGAAGCCGCATGAACCAGAAGCTGAAAGCAAAACAACCTGGGAGAGAAGGCACAGCAGGTGCAAACATGTGCCTCCCCATGTGACAAAAGGGTCCCAGATGCCAGCAGCCCCTCTTCAGACAAGGTATCTTCCTGTTAATGACTTAATTTGGACATTTCATTTCAAGAAGCAAACTTGTAAGCCAATGAATTCCCATTGTAAAAACCAGCCTATTTCTGGTATATTACATTTTACCACTTTATCAAACTGAAACAGGAAGTTTCCAACTAATCCATGACTAGTGCCCTATGCCACAATTCACCTTCTCAGAACAATTTCTCTTGGAGTGTTCCAAGCGCACATACCTTTCTCTCCACAGAGGGAAATAATTAGGAACTCTGAGAATCAGAGTCAATAGTCTGGGATAAAAAAATTAAGTCTCATGCGTGTTCCTATCTTTTCAGTCAAAGAAATAAAATTTAAACACCACCCCTTTTTGGATACCATTACGACCCTATGGAACATAGGGCCTACAGATATGGGTTCCATTCTTTCTGCTCCACGTATCCCTGCCCCCAGAGCCTTCTCTTACACCTTGACCAACTCCAAAGCATTCTAACTTTCCCTCCGCCCAAGACCAAGCATCAATTAAGAGGATTTTTAGGCCTTGCAGGATATTGTAGAAATTGGATTCTTATGTTTTCTTTGGTAGCTCAACCTATATATGCTTTGTTTAAAGTTAAACAATTTAAGCCCCTTGTTTGGGGAAAAACTCACCAAATTTCTTCAAGGAAATCAAGCATAATTTACTTAGCACACCTGTTCTGGGGCACCCTAACTATAAGTTCACCTTTTACTCCTTGTCTATGAATAAGAAAGAAACACCTTAGGTTTCCTTACACAAAAGCAGAGAAGCCATAACAGACCTCTAGGATATTATGGCCAGCTATTGGATCTTGCAGCTTAGGGCTCCCCCATTGTGTGAGGTCTGTTGCTGCAGAAGCAACGCTTTTAGAACCAATTAAAGAATTAATGACGAGATCTCCCTTAATTGGTTAGGCTCCTTATTCTGTTAAAGCCCTTATCCATCCTCATCACACTCAACACCACCCCACCAATAAGTTAACATCCTATGAAATCTCTTATTTCTCTTCCCAATGTCTCTTTTGTTCATCGTCACAAACTTAATAGTGCCCTTTTACTTCCTACTCTTTTCCAGGAAGCTCCCCATGACTACATAGCTTTAATGGACTAATTTCTAACACCTTGAATAGATTTACAAGAAACCCCAACTGATGATGCAGACGTTATCTGGTATATGGGTGTTTCCCACCTTAAAGATAACTCAAAAATCCATCATTTAGATTTGCTCTTACCTCAAACCATGAGACAATAGAAGTAAATCCCTTATCCAATACTACAACAGCCCAGCAAGCTGAAATCTTTGTCCTCCATGAGGCTGTATACTTGTAGAACAAACACAGTAAACATGAACACTGTTTGTGGCTTTGGGGTAGTTTCTGATTTGGGAATGTGATGAAACAAAGGGTTTTAACCTCCAAAAGAGGAAGAATAATAACAGCTCTTATATTATGGAATTTCTAGATGTTATAATTTTACCAAAGACTTTGGCTATAATTAAAATTCCTGGTCATTCTTGGGAAAATACAGAATAAAGTTTTGTCAACCAATTAGCAGGTATAGCTGAAAGAAGTATAGTGATAAATTCTAGCCATATTCCTGTTTCCATAATGATTTTGAATCAAATAATTTTATTGGAAACATAAATTATTCCTTGATGCTCAAATAAAGAAAAAATAACAACAAAACAATGTTCCTCCCCAGGAAATACAAAAATGTAAAAACAGTGGCCACTTTTATAAGCTTGCAATTAAATCATGGTTTGACCCTAATGGTAAACCAATCCTCCTAACTGCCTCTGATAAACAGTTTTGGAAATTATTCATATGACTCACTGGAATACTGATAAAACTGTAAACTGGTACACAAGTTCAAAACTGTTATGTACCTCAGAAAAGCCACATTCTTTCCTAATCTAACATTGTGGGACCAGACATATTGTTTAGGATGGAACCTATGATTAATTTTTTTCCATGGAGATCGACCCACTCAATTGTGGGTGTGACCTTTTGATTAGGTGGAGATATGACTCTGCTCATATAAGGTGTCTTGATTAGTTTACTGGAGTCCCTTAAAAGGGAGACATTTTGGATAATGAAAAGTTGCTTCAGAGCCAACAGAAATTCAGACATTTGGAGATGCTTGGAGAGCTGACAGAGAGAGCAGAGGTTTGGAAGTGCAGAAACCCCAGGAGACATCATGAACTGAGAGAAGAGAGAGAAGCTAGACAGAAACCAGAGCCCAGCAGACATTACCATGTCCCTTCCTATGAGATGTTGAGCAATGCAGAACCCAGAGTTGTATCCCAGAGTTGCTAAGTGAAGGCCCACATACACTTAGAGAGTAAGACATCAAAATTAGGAGATGTAAACAATGGAAGTAGGACCAGGGACCTTAGATTCCAGGCATTTCCTAGCTGACAGAGAAGATTCAAGACTCCATTTGGCTTTTCTTGAGTCAAGGTATCTTTCCCTAGATACCTTAGTTTGGACATTTCTATGGCTCTAGAACTGTAAGCTTTTATCTTAGAAAACCCCCTTTATAAAAGTCAACACATTACTGGTATATTGCATTCTGGCAGCATTAGCAACATGAAACAGCTGGGGAAAGCAATACTTCTGGAAGTCATCACATAAAATAGCTGTGAAGATCTATCACAATTATTTAATTTGTTCCAAGCATAATCCAAGATAACCTTCCCATGGCTCTCAAGGACACTTTCCTTTACCTGTTGGACCTTTTGAAATTTGGCTATGGAACTTGATTCAATTACTACCAACCAAAGGCTATAAATATGTTTAGGCAGTTCCTCTGGGCCAAAGACTTTACCAATAGACAAGCAACTGTGGCTACTATATCAAAGGTATAAGAAAAAATTCCAATTGGGGAATTTCTTCAGAAATTCACAGTGGCTGAAGAACTCACTTTGCAGGACAAATTATGAAACCAATATGCAAACTATGGCCTATTTTACAACATTTTCATCAAACTCAAACCTTGGGCTTAGTAGAAATAAAAATAGTGTAGTTATCTCAATTAACTAAATTCATGGAATCCCTCTACCAAGGTCCAAAGGTTTATCTCTACTCATCACATCTAAGATCCACTCCTTTAGGAAAACATGTTATCCCCATTTGAAATGGTAACAGAGAGACCTATGAAAATAAACTGTAATATGTGATCCTTGTCTTATAAAAGGAAATATCTTAGTCTATTCTTAGGAACTTATCAAAACCTTAAAGAAAAATGAAACATTAGAAAAATAATCCTTTTATAGTGCACTCCAGGGAGACGAAGACATTCAGAACCACGATCTTCAGCCTGGTGACTCTGTATGCTGAAAAAACACCTCAATAAAGACACGTTCCAACCCTTTTGTAGAGGACCCTATCAGATACCATTAGTTAATCTATGTGCAGTGAGATTAGAAGGTGTAGATTCTTGGGTTCTCATTTCTCATTTAAAAAATCTCCTAGCCCTGCCTTGAAATCCATTCCTACTAGGGACAAAAACTTAAAGTTACAAAGGATGAGAAGTAAAAGACATCTAATGCAGATGGCTAAACCAAGACCTGGGCCCAGTCCTATAGAATTAATACTTCCTGGTGGTTTTAGGTTTAGTCACCCAGAAGTAGATGGCATCTGCTCTCTGTATAGACTCTCCAAGCATTTCTAAATTAAGCTTCCCTGGGGTTAAATTTGGATTTCACCTCTTAGCTTTCTTTGGTTTTCTTCAGGTTCTGGCTCTTTCTGTGAGCCCTTGCTGAGCACCCAGGGTATTTCTGGTTGCATCTCCAAGCATCTGTGCCTGCTGTGTCAGATCTCCAAATATCTCTGCTTTCTCCAAAATGTTCCCCTCACAATGGACTACAGCAAGCTAATTAAGACCCATCTTGAATGGGCACCACATTTCCACGGAAATAATCTAGTCAAATGGTTCTACCAACAATTAGGTGTGTCACATCTTCACAGAAAGAATCTAATAAAAATATTCACCCACAGTAAGCCTGCCAAAAGATTAGATTATGATTAGAAAACATGGCTTTTCTGTACTACGTAGCAGTTTCAAATCAGTACAGCCACCCAGAAGTAGTCAGCATCTGAGGTAGATGACCAAGACATGGGACCCGGCCTGCACAATAAATACTTACTGGTGGCCTTATGCTTAAGCCACCCAAAAGTAGATGGCATCTGATATAGAGAGCTAACCCAAGATCTGGGAGACCAGGTCAGATTTTCATCAGACTGAATGAAGTCAATACCACCTGCTATAATCCTTATTTCTTCCTCACCCCTTCTTAGTACCCCAGCCCATCTCTGTCACTCCCATAATGAATTCTATGCATTTTAAACTTGTCATTCTCACCCTTACCTTCTCTTCCTGATTCCAATTTAAGTCCATGAAATGTCCTCCTAGCATCAGACAGGCCAGCACTTGCCCAACCAGACGACCGGGCACCACCACCTGACAAAGTTGACACATGAACCTGACCATGTAGGCCACCTCTTGTCACCTTGGCAGCTATACACATCATCTTGAACTATACTTAATCTCTAAATTCAAAACAATAACAGATGCCATTTTTCCTCACCTTACAATACTCAACTGTCCCACATAAAGCCAGAAGTGCATTAAATCTCTCCAGAATGGGGTGCAAGTCCTTGGGTAATATTCACTCTTAAACTTGATATCTTACAATTTAAATTCTATAACATGAACAAAGCTACTTATGTCATATGATAAAATAAAGAGTAAAAAGAGATATTTGATTTATGTATAAATATAGAGATACTAAATACAAAGCAAGGAAGAAATGTCCATAACATCATGGTCCTCATTTCCATAACTGATTATGCAGCCATAGTTCATATTTATCACTAGCTTCTTCCACACCCCATTCCATGTTGCCTTTACCCTCAGCAAATGTGTCAGCTGGGTGTGGTTCTCTGTCTGGTGGGGTAACCCAAACCTTCATTCCTGAAGTTTCAGAGCCACTGATAGTCCTGCTTGGATTGGATTGTTGCAGTTTTCCATTGATTTTAATTATAGGACATAGTAGTACTAAAAGGCCCTAGAAGATTTCCAGTATTCCAGAAAAGTTCTTTTTTACCTCTGTGTAGTTGCAGTCCTATTTTCCTTGAAAATCAGGGTCAATCACAGCCAATAAAGTAATCCCCTTATTGGCTTGTTGATACAGGGGCATGAGTAGTCCAAAGTGACCAGGTGGCAGTCTAAGATTCCAGTTCAAATGAATCACTGTTGTTTCTCCTAGTGGCAGGACTCACCCCTCTGGAACAAAACCTGTAGGTCAGCAGAGCTCCAGGATTACTAGGGATAATAGTTAGTAGTACCACTCTTATTTCCATCCCTTGATTTCTGGACTCATGGATTCTGGGTATGGGAGAAACAACACCATATGGTGGATGCTGATTCAGAGCATACACACCCTCATGGAGAATATAACCCCAGATCTGCAAGGTACTGCCACCTTGTTTGCACCATAACTGAGTTTCAAAAGGCCATTTCATTATTCTATCAATCCAGCTGTCTCTGCATGACAGTGAACATGTAAAGACCAGAGAATTCCACAAGCATGTGCACTTCATTTGCTGTGAAGTGGATTCCGTGATCAGAAGCAAGGCTGTGTGGAATACAATGGCAATGAATAAGACATTCTGTAAGTCCACAGATGGTAATTTTTGAATAAGCATTTTATGCAGGGAAATGAAAACCCATATCCAGAGAACTTGTCTGTTCCAATTAGAACAAATCACTGCCCCTTCCATGATGGAAGTGGTCCAATGTGATCAACCTGCCACCTTGTAGCCAGCTGATAGCCTTGGAGAATGGTACAATACTGGAAGCAGAGTGTGGGTCTCTGCTGCTGGCAGATTGGGCACTCAGTAGTGGTTGTAGACATGGCAGCCTTGGTGAGTGAAAATCCTGTTTCTGAGCCCATGCATAACCTCCACCCCTACCATCATGACCACTTTGTTCATGAGCTCATTGGGCAATGACAGGAGTTGCTAGGGAAAGAGTCCAAGTGATATTCACAGAACAGGTCATTCTATCCACGTGATTATTAAATCCTTCCTCTGTGGAAATCACCCTCTGGTGTGCATTCATGAGGGACACAAATATCTTCACGCTTTTAGTCCACTCAGAAAAGTCTTTCCATATACCTCTTTTCCCGACCTCTTTGTCACCAATTTTCTAATTATGGTCTTCCCAAGTTTCTGACCATCCAGCAAACCATTAACAATAGCCCATGAGTCAGTGTACAAATGCACCTCTAACAAGTTCTTCTTCCAAGCAAAATTAACAACTAGGTACACTGGTCTAAGTTCTGCCAGCTGGGAGGATTTCCCCTCACCACTGTCCTTCAGGGTCATCCTGGAAATGGGTATAGTGATGCAGATGTTCACTTTTGGGTGGTACCGGTATATCATGCAGAATCACCTATAAAGTAAGCCTAAGTTTTCTCTTCTTCAGTCAATTCACTGTAAGGAACTCCCATGAGACCATAGTTTTGGTGTGTGAAAGAGAAGGTAATGTGGGAGAAGTGGAGACCATGGGCATTTGGGCAACATTCTCTTATAACTTCCTTGTGCCTTCAGGACATACTCTGGTTTTATCTTGTATATACCATTTCCATTTTATGATGGGGTGCTGCTGTGCATGCCCAACTTTTTGGCTTGGAGGGCCAGACAACACCCAGCTCATGATAGGCAACTCAGGTCCCATAGTAACTTGGTGGCCCATGGTTAAGTGTTCAGTCACTACTTAGGCCCAGTAGCAGGCCAAAAGCTGTTTCTCAAAAGGAGAGTAGTTATCTGCAACAGATGGTAAGGCTTTGCTCCAAAATCATAAGAGTCTGTATTGTGAGTCTCCTATAGGGGCCTGCCAAAAGCTTCAGACAGCATCTCTATTTGCCACTAACACTTCCAGCACTATTGAATGCTGGATCACATGGTCCAAGTGGCAGAGCAGATTTTACAGCACTCTGGGCCTGGTGCATACCCTCCTCTTTTTCAAGTCCCCACTCAAAATTAGCTGCTTTCCTGGTCACTCAATGTATGGGTTGGAGCAGCACACCCAAATGAAGAATATGTTGTCACCAAATCCAAAGTGACCAACTAATCATTGTGCCTCTTTTTTGGTTGTAAGAGGGGCCAGATGTAACAACTTATCCTTCACCATAGAAGGGATATCTTTGCATGCCCCATACCAGTGGGCACCTAGAAATTTCATGGAGGAGGAAGGCCCCTGTATTTTGTTAGATTCATCTCCCATCTTTTGACATGAAGACATCTTACCAATAAGTCTAGAGTGGTTGCTACTACTCATTCGCTGGGTCCAATCAACATGATATCATCAATATAATGGACCAGTGTAATGTCTTGCAGGAAGAAAAAATGATCAATATCCATGAATACAAGATTATGACATAGGGTTGGAGAGTTGATGTACCCCTGAAGTAAGACAATGAAAGTATACTGCTGACCTTGCCACCTGAATGCAAACAGTTTTTGGTGGTCTTTACTAACTGCTATAGAGAAAAAAGCATTTCCCAGATCAATAGCTGCATACCAGGTAACAGGGGATGTACTGATTTGCTCAAGCAATGATACCACATTTGAAACAAGGGTGCAGTTGCAATTGGATTCACACCTGCCTGAGTTTGCAATAATCCACTGTCATCCATCAAGAACCATCTCTTTTCTGTACAGACCACATAGGAAAGTTGAATTATGATGTGGTGGGAATCACCATCCCTGAATCCTTCATGTCTTTAAGAGTGGCAATAATCTCTGCCATCCCTCCAGGAATCTGGTATTGCCTCTGATTGACTGTTTTGCTAGGTAGAGACTGTTCTGCTGGCTTCCACTTGGCCTTTCCTACAAGAATAGCTCTTACTCCATGAGTCAGAGAGCCAATGTGGGGATTCTGCCTGTTGCTCAGTGTGTCTATTCTAATTATGCATTATTGAAATGTATATATAAGTACAGAATGGGCCCAGGGACCTGCTGGACCCACTAGACTCACTGGGAGATGCACTGAGCTAAAACTCCATTGGTCAGCTGACCTCCATAAGCCCCCACTCTGGCTGGTGGATAAGAGTGACATTTTGGGTTCTCTGGAATTAATGTCACTTCTGAGCCAGTCTCTATCAATCCCTGAAATATATGACCACTTCCTTTTTCCCAATGCACAGTTACCCTGGTAAGTGGTCATAGTTCTCCTTGGGAAATGTTTGGAGGAAGAGTGACAGTATAAATTTGGAGCAGTGTAACAGGGCCCTCCCACAAAGAGACCTGGCCTCCTCTTTTTCAAGCAGCTCTGGGTCTGAAAATATTAAGGAGCCATGTCTCTGTTTTTGCAATTCAAGTTAGACTTCTATTCACTTGACCTAGAACTCTTCTGCTTGACCTAGAACAGCTCAAACAACAATTTAGTAGAGTGCACACCTTCTGTACTTCTAGGTGCTCCATGATCTATTAGCCAACACCACAAGTCTCTGCAAGTCAGATTATTTTAATTCCTACTTTGAGTCTACTGTCCATTATGATAGCCACATTCACCTTGTCTTTGGTGATTAAGTGCTGCCACCTGGTTTCTACCAACTTGGGATCCAATCATACCCATTGTGTTTAAAGATTCCAATCCAGTGACAACACTTCCTAGAATAATATCTGCCCTACAGAGAAGGATGATTGCAGAGCTCTACAGGGATGATGTAACTAGTCTCACAAAATTGTTTTTCACAGTTCTAGTAAAAGGTGCTTCCTCTGGACCTTCCTGGGTGTATGGTCAGGCTTTCCATAATAAATTCACTCTAATATTCCAATCTCTATAAGCCATTAGATCCCCTCATCTCCATCATACCAGGGCAGTTCTGGCACTTTAACCTCAGGTAATGTCACCCACCTTTTAATCCATATTTGCTAACCATCCAAACAAACTGTTAATGCCTTTTCTAAACCTTCAAGCTATAACATTGAATGCAGATTCTCTGCTTAGTGGGTCCATATCAATAAATTCACCTTGATCTTGCTTTATGTTCCTCCTGTCATTATCCTACCCACTTAAAATATTTAAAGAGAGAAGCTATAATTTCAATTGTCCAAAGACAGAATTTCTAACTATACCCCAGCCATCAAACTTCTCCATGGGAAGTCACTGTAAACTTTCATCAGAGTTCTCAGCTTGCAACCTGTGCTATGGAATTTGGACTTGCCCATCACCATAGAAACATGACAAATTCTTATAAAATCTCATAATATTTGCAGATATCACCTGTCAGTTCTGTTTCCCTAGAAAATCCTAACTAATACAACTTAGGACACTTCTGAGCCCAGATGCAAGGTTGTCAAGGCAGTTTATCACAGGTTCCAGAATAGGGTTTGCCTCTATTTTTGTACCTGCAGTGGATGGTTTCCACTGGAAAGGAGGGCCTATTTTACTCCTCAAAATGACATACATTGTTCTCAAATCCAACCACTGATTTTAATAACTTTATTCAAATCCAGAAATACTGAAATCTAGAAGCTCCTGTTGGAACTTGTTATATATCCCCATACTCTTCTCTGTTAAAGGGCTTTCTTCAATTACCCTAACCCCAGGCCACAGGTTGAAAATTGAAGGGTATTTGAGAATATTAACAGTGGAGAAAATCTAGTCTCTCATTTACCCTAATCCAGAATATGCTGCTATATGATTTGAGAATCACTTACATTAAGAGGGAGACATTTTACTTTATGTTTTCTTTGGGAGCAGCCAAGTCAAAGGAATGCAAAGTAGATCACCTTGGCATCTCATAGTTCATAGTTAAAGAGTGGAGAGTTAAGTTCCAAGGCCTAGTAGAATACTGTTTTGACCCTTCAGTCCTGGGTTATAAGTGCAAAATTCTCCTAATGCAACACTCAGCTACAGTAAAAGTTTTATAATTAATGTGAAGTTAAATAATTCATTCCCATTGTCCCAGTTGCTTCCCACTGAAAAATTTCATGCATCTATAGCAGTAATGTGGCCAAATGATTTTATTTGTCTCACAAGTTTTATAGAGGAAAATGGAAAAGCATGAATGAATCCCAAATACGGTACCTCTGAAGTAAAAATTTTAGAAAAATCAATTGAATGAACCCCTTCTGGCACATTGTTACTCTGAAAGTTGCATAGAATGTTTTTATAGAATCAGAATAAATCATAAAATAGTTCAAAGGGAGCACAGTTATAATTCTGAGCCCTCTACATTTATCCCAAAGGAAATCATGGTAGCACTCACCGTCAGGTTCTGTTTCCCTTTTCTTTATATATATATAATTAGAGAGAGAGAGACAGGGGCAGACAAAGTTTAGGGCACACTCCAGACACAGTGACAGGTGGAGACCAATACTCAAACATTCCAGTTTCTAAGACACTTGAATACATCTTGCAGCATGTGGACATTATGAACTCCAAGGTGCTGGGCTATGGATCAGATCCCAAGATATAAAATATTTCAGGAAGGTAGTTCAGCTCCTCAGTGTGAAATAAGCTTTGCAATTCTCATAATTTGTTAATTTTTCACTTCCTGAGCACAATGTTCTCTTTTTATAGTAGTAGCTGAGAGAAATTCACAAGAAATAGACACAATAAAGGTTTATTTACTTATGGGAAAGAACAACCATCCCTACCCCAACAACTGGCAGGAATTCCTTGGGGCATGTTCCAAAGAGTTTGTTGTGGAGGAAGGGCCTCAATCATCCCTTTGTTAAGCAACACCTCTGCTGGGCTTCTACCACTCCTTCAGCTCCTTGTGGTGTATACTGGGAACGCTGGCTTGGACTGGTGATGCTCCCAGCTGGATATGTGACCCTGGACATACCACTCTCCTTCAGAATTCCCAACCAAATTCACCAGCAAGCTGTGGTTATTTCCTGACTTGACAGGGAATAGAGGCTGTGGAATGAAGAAGGGAAAGACCCAGTGGGTGACACCTGCAGAGAGAATCACAGTGGAATGTAGATTAAGCATCTTAATCTGTATTTTAAGCATCACAATGCAATGACCCAGATAGTTGAAGGGTGTGAAAAAGAGCTTGTTTCCCAGGCCTAATGGAGACTGAGGAATCTGGGTCTGGACCAGGAGTCTTCCCAACTCCTGTTCTTTCTGCAGAGCCTTCCTTCTGGATAGCTGCTCTGTTGACTGTGCTGGAGTCCACTTCATGCAGCTTGGCAATGAGGAGTTTCAGCCCCACCTGAGAGATTCATCCAGAGGAAGAGGAAGTGGTGCATTCTCCAGTGGGCAACCAAACCCACTTCCCCATCCCATGATGACTCAAATTGTCTCAGAAATGTTCTGCAGTTAAGTTCCTAAGAGCCTGTTGCTGCTTTCACGCTGAAAATGGAGTTTTGTCCCCATAGGATCCACCAGGGAGGCAGCTCAACTCTTGGATATCTTGGCCATTTGCAGTGAGTAAAATGCTTTCTCTTCATTCCTGCTTTTGAGGAGGCATCTTAGCCACTGACTCCTCTGAGAAGTTTTTTCCTGAAATATTGACCACTGAAACTTTCTCTACACTGTTTCCATGTGATTTATTCATTTTATTCTGATATTTAAGCAAGACTTACTTTTCCAGAGTATTTGTTCATTGAGGGAATTGCTGGTTTAAAATCTTGCATGCTGTAAGATCTTTTTATGGATCCAGGATTGTTCCTAGAGAAAATCCCCAAAGAGAGTCAGAAAAAGGGGAGAAACACCTACAATACTGAAATGAATATGTAAAATATTGGAAATTTCCAGCCAGATAAGTTGGGACAGGGTGGTCCTGGCTGAGCCACATGGGAGCCTGAAGGGAAAGGGTGAGAGATGTCTCCCATATAGAATTTCATAATTTTTTAATCGTTCATTTTTCCTGCAATGATAGCATAGTTTAAAATGTTAAGAACTATAACTACAAATATTACAAATCCCAACATTTGTTTTAATTATAGCTATGTTATTTACACATAGAAACAAAATTTACTATATATTTTACTTTCCTTTTTAATGGAAGCAAGCTTATCAATAAAATTTTTGACATACTTCTTAATTTCTTTTTTAATTGAGAAAATGTCATGTTGGAAAATTTCTAAGGATCAAATGATGATCTCAAATTATTTTAAAATATATACAGCTTACCGAAATGTCTTTCATGTCACTGTGACTGATATTGTTTGTAAAATATATAGACAAATCAATAGATGGCGGTCATACTTGCTCAGCATGAGAATATACTACCACCGCTGAATTGTACAGTTTAAAAGGAATTATTTTATGTTTTGTGAATTTCAACTTAAGATAGGTATATGTTATCTACTGTAAGGTAGTTGATAAGCTATGAGCCCACCACATGAAAAGAAGGGAACTGCCCAAAGCCATCTCCAGGAAGTTAGAATCAATTTTAACTGATAGTTAAATTGAGCAAACTGCAGTCAGAATATCCCACCCTTAACAGAAGGTTAAATTAAGCAAATTGCAGTTAGAACATTCCACATTTAATGGATGGTTAAATGGTTAAATTAAGCAAAGTTCGGTCAGAATACCATGTTAAAGCAAGAGACAAAGCCACAAATTAAAAACACTGAGAAAGACCCTTAATAATGTGTTTGCAATATTACCATCAGCTGGCCCCATAAAATCCTGAACTGGAACTCTGACCAGGGCCAACCCTGGTTCTTAACCAGCTGAGCCCATCTTTCTCTAGGAAGTATTCCTTCCTTCCTTTGCTCTCTGCTTTTAATAAATCACCTTGCTCTCCCAACTTCAACTCAAGTTTTAATTCTTTGTCTCAGAAGTCAAGGACCAGGACTCCTGGTCAGATAAGGCAAAGGCCAATGCTACAAATTATAATAAATTTGCACTAAGTAAAATTTGTGCATAAGAGTAATCTGTTTTAGAAAAATGCCATATAATGTTGATTTTCAGTATCTACTATTGCATTCTGCTTAAAACTATCTGAAATGAAATTTCTTGAGGACCTAAATTGTTAGCATATTTCAAAACTGAGGGTAGACAGTGGTAGCTCAGTGGCAGAGTTCTCACCTGCCATGCTGGAGACCTGGGTTAGTTTTCCAGTGCCTGCCCATGTGTAAAAAAAACTGATTCAGTGACTGTTTTTTGTATTCAGTGAAATTAAATATGTACTGTTAAAAAAATTCAAAATATGAAAGCACCTAATTTAATTTTTATATCTCCATTTGAAGGATGAGATTAGGATGTCCATAATCTCAATTTTTGTATGCCTCTTTCCCATAATAATCATCTTTATCTGATGATGAATGATCCATAAGTTCTTTTTCTTGTACTTTCAAACTTGAAAATGATAATTCGCGTGCCTGTTAAATTTCACATGAATGAATTCTTCCAAAGTTACTTTCTCTCACTTGTAGGAAACAAGGAAATAGGCCTTTTAGTAATCATTCACCTTTATTGTCAGGTAAGAAAAAATAAAAACTAACAAAATGGATTCTGTGGCATGGGGGCACCTTCAATGTCTCTTCATTCAGCTGCTTTTCTGATAGGACCTGATGTGACAGCAAGATAGTGAGCACAAACATGCCAAACCTCACCTGCCAGGGGCCAGACCAGATAACCTCGAGCATGAAGTCATGATCTGCACCAGTCTGATATCCCCTGGTGATGTCTGTGGCAATGTGTCACCCCCACCCCTCTTGGTGTAGTTTTTTCCTTTAAAACCACAAACTGTCAGAGAGTTGGAGCCATTTTTCCTTTCCTTTTGCTGGTGGATTTTTCTGACTCCCACCTGCCTGCTCTACATTTTCTCTCTGTTTTTTTCTCTTAAGCAATTAACTATTAAACTTTAACTTGCTGTCTCATGTGGAATCCTTTAGCAACCCTGTGCCTAATATTTATATTTTGTCAGGATTGCTTGTCAAGCTTTATTAACTACTTTGGGTTCAATATAATATCCCAGAAAGTTGCATAAATATTTGTATAAATAGTTGCATAAAGGAACTTTAACTCTAAATAAGTATATTTCTTCAAGTACTGTATATACCTCAGATGCACCTAATATCATATATATATTTGATGACTGTTCATTTGAGTGTAAAGTAAAATTATTAACATTTGATCCCATCCCAGATTATCACCTAAAGGTAAATTCCAGCATCCTGTAAAACCCTAACTTTTCCTTTTTTGCAAACCCCTGTCATGGCCAAGTTTCTACCTCATCCTCCCTCCAAATAGACTGTTAAAGGGAAAGAG